>NC_055965.1:28267396-28277396 GCF_018492685.1 Alosa sapidissima
ATCGGATATAGACCAGACTTTATGTGTGACGCCCAACGAGAGAAAAAACTGTCGTAGGCTATAACAAACTTTGGATGTCATAACTTAGGTCCGCTAAGTTGCTAGCTGCTGCAAAGCTAGTGACATAGCAAGCCATACAGGTAGCGTCATGTCACAATGCACCATCATTATTTCATCACAGCAAGGTCTATGTCTGGTTCGATTTGACAGTGTTGAGCTGACGTACCTTTTTCATGATCCCTGTCTTCCGTTTGCTGAAAGTTGTGTACCGCCTCAGCTTGTTGTCGATAAATTCCATTTTGATTTTAACTCGCCCGCGAGTCTTCTTGCCTGGCTTCGCTCCGGCCGCGCCACCACCTGCCGAAGCACCGTACCCACAGGGCGCCAAGCCCGCCGCTCCCGCCGAAACACCGACCTCCATCTCCGCTCTCTCGCGTTTCACCCCTCTCCTGTCCCCGGTTGAACCTATGTCCTCGTCATCCCCCGAATCCGACTCCGCGTCGGAGCAACTGACGACCACCTCGGCGGGCTCCCTTTCGTCGTATCTGCCGCCGTCTGGCATGGCGATGCCCGTGCTCATACCACCACCGAGACCTCCGGATGTGTTGCCAACCTGTAGCGTTGTTAATCCAGCCCCATTACCAGCGCGCACACCCCCTCGAGTTCCCATACCTGCGCCGTTTCCCGCAAACATCAATGGCACGTCCCCCCCGGCACGTCCGTCCTTCCGAACGAGGAGCTAACTGCAGCCAACGTTGTCGCTGTTCACTAGTTAGACCAGCTGAGCTTTGTAAATAAATCTATCCTGGTGACCAAGGCCTGATGGCAGATTATTTAATCTTCTAGGGGGACTGTGGCTGGCAATTTAAAGTCTTCTTTTCACACAGGTAAAGATGGATAACTTAGCATTCACCGTTCTTCTTTTGACAACTGAGTTGAAAACGACTGTAGTCCGCCAGCCAGTCATGGGAGTAGTTATCTCGACCACAGACACGTATGTTCAAACAACACACGTTACAATCAACAATCCTATCAGTAAGATACATAAATTGACTCACAACAACTGTGCAAAGTTTACGAAGTGATGTTTCCGCCTACAGTCCATCAATCAAAGCCACCCCCTCCAGAAACATACACTGCATGCCACATATGGAAATGGCGAACCACGGTCTGAGAAAATCCCTCCGCTTCAAAACCTAGTCCGCCATGAAAATGTCGTAAACAACCACCATTTTGTCCTCCGGTGAGTGTTATTCAGTCATACTAAATCGTTCGTGTCTAAAATGAGAGGAAATGGATTAGAAAGCGGTGAAACTATTTGTGTTTAAAAGTAGCCGAGGTAGTGGACATACATGCCAGATCTACTTTCCTCCATATAAAGAGATACAATGTTGCCTTTTATGGTCTTGGCTCTCCTTATTTGGTGAGTCATAGTGCCGTGCTACGATTGGTTACTTGAGTTCAAGATCCCGTCTGCCATTGGTTCTCGGACGTGTCATGTCAGACGGTTTGAACTTCCCGCAACGTAAACGACGTGGGACTTGGGGACCACCACAACAAGAAAGCTGTCATTTTCAAAGGAATTTAAACATTTTGAGGCTCATATGGTCTCTGTCTACATTTGCAGAACAGTAGGCTAATCTGCTCAATTTTATTACCCACATTATAGGAGAGTCAGTCATACTTCTTTAGTGAAGCTGAAATGTTTGCCAAATAGCCTTTTGACAGCTTTTTGTTTTCGTCTTTGATCAAAATGTAACCTAATGAATATGAATGCGCGTTTGAACTTGCGAGGTAGATTGGAATGCAATACAATAACAATTGCTATCCTACAACAATAGTTTGGTGAACCTTGTCAACTGATTGATACATGCCCCCCAACTTCTATTATGGGCAAACAAGCTTTATGTGTGTAGCCTACCCACCTCCGCCTCCCGTTCTTGCATTGCTTTTGAGAGTGTCAGACACACAGTACAGCCAGCGTAACAGCAAAAAGAAAATCGCCTATGGTTTAGGCCTACTGGCTGCAATTGCATTAGAGCTAGTTTAGGCTATTTCAGTGGTAGGCTAATTTGCGTATAACTGATAGGCCTAGTATGAATGCGTTAATATTTGGTTAACATATAAGAGGATTCTGCATCATGCATCCTGCATCTAGCGGTTGGCTGGCGGCCCACACAGCAAAAGGACTCCGCGGCGGATCCGCCGCGGAGGTATGACGACTTCCGGAACGGACCCGCGAAACGGACCCGTATCGGAGTCCAGATGCTCTCAGGAACGGATCCGCTACGAAGGCGGATCGCGGACCCGCCGTGGCTCCGCACTGCATCCACTCCGCATCCGCGATTAAAACCTTACCTCCGCGGCGGGTCCGTTTGGGATCCGCAAATTGATACATACATCCGCCGCGGACCCGCAACGGACTCAAAGGCTCATCTGGCCCGGGTCCGTTTTGGACCCGTTTATCTCATTTTCAAAATTCCTTCTGTTCTTGCTGTAGGATAAAACTAGGCAACTATAGGATAAAAGTAAAACTATCACTAGGCCTAGCCTAGGCTACTACAGCAATATAGGCCTACGATTAATCTGCATTGCCTCGTATTTTAACTTAACAATACTGTCAATAAACCTAACAGAAAAGGTTTAAGTCAAGACATCAATTTACTGTACAAACGTGATCACTACTCAATGGAAATATAAAATGGACATTTATGGAAAGTTACAGGTTATAAGCTATTCTGTTTTTGTTAAGTAGCCTACATTGCCTAGGCTACTTTACATTCATTTTGTGGTCAAAACCTAATTTAGTGCTTTATAGGCCTAGGTCAGTGCAGACATGAAATATTTTATCTAATAGGCTACAACTTCAATGAAATACTGCGCTATGCACAGCTAAAATATCAGAAAATGAATAACTGGTGAATGACAAGAAGTTCAATAAAAAGATTGTTTAATGCTTATTTCTCCTATTACTCCATTTGTGTGGATGGAGGCGGAACACATCTCCTCGTTGCCCGATCCACCGCCGGTTGAAACACCTGATTGCGTGTTTGGTGACCTCAGTGTCCGTGGCAGACCGTGTCACCATGTTTTTCCTCACAGCACCTGTAATCAAACAGACAGATATGTTTATGTTTATGGTATGTAGCATCCAAAGCCAAGTATGCTTACACAATACAATATATGAGATAGGTATTAAGGAGATTAAATTTAAAAAGAAACATGACTTACAAAGCTCCTCTGTTCGCTGCACGTTGAGGGCTGGTGTGGGGGTGGAGGGAGTTGAGGAGGGACTGCCGTTCCTGGCCCATAGTGAGGTGGGCGGTGTGCGAGAGGGGGAACATTTTTTTATTAAATGGTAGTATTAAATTGTAAAATTGTAAAAAATTGTATTAAATCTGTTAACCATGACTGATAATACACATGGGGCCTTTCTATTCACTAATATTTCAGAGATCAGTCCCTACCTTGAGTAACTCTCCGTATGTTAAATGCAGGTGCAGGGAGTTGAGGTGGTGAAGAGTGTTGCGGTCCTGCCCCATGGTGAGGTGCTAAGGGAGAGAAATGGTTGTGATCTGTTAACCATGGTAGGCTGAGAGCTACAGGGCCAAACAATGGCAAACAAAAACAAATCTCTGGTCATGCTGGACATGAATTTGTATGTTTCAATATTTTGGTATGCACTATCTATATCAACTCCATGAATGGATTGACATTGAAATCAATGTGTTTCAATACAATCTGATAATAATGAATTAACTTTTCAGGCAATATTGCATGAATGCAGATGTTTTAACTGACAAAATATTTGGCTGAGATTTTGAAAGTAATGGAGTGACTACTGCTGTGTTAATATAGATGGGGCCACTGTATTCAATATTATTTCAGAGATCAGTCTTTACCTTAACAGTTTTCTCCAGGTTGAGGGGTAGTGACTCGGCTGCCTGGCACTTGGCGAGATGGTGGAGCTGGAGGAATAGATACAAAGAGAGGGGAATGTCTTTAGCACTAAGAATGTTAACCATATCTCTAATATTAATATTATGATTTAGTTATTTCAATGTTAAGAGATTATTACTTACTTTGCCAGTGCAATTGGCTTGGGCTTGAGGCTTCAACTGATATACCAGGCGAGTTGGAAGGTACTTCAGAGATGCAGCCACCATTTTCTGGCTCTTCACTGTCATCAGAGTCCCCGAAACGATGGCTGTTACATAACGATATCATTATGGTTATTGCAATCCCAAAATTTCCAAATATACATATAGTACAAGCATCTCTGGTCTATTTTGGAATGCTACGGGAATGTGTTCACATTACATTTTAACAACCCAGAAAGTATCTTACTTGATCAAGCAAACCCAACAGAGGCAATCGTAACGTTAGATGCTAGAATCCAGCCGATAAAAGTTGACGCTGCAGAACAAACAAAATAGAAGATGGGGACCAAGTTCCATACAGTTAAGTTACGTTAGCATAATAAATCACAAACCGATGCCAATAGTTGTCTGAACCGACTTCAACAGTGATTAAAATGCCGAGGCTTTCATTACAAAGATGGCAGATAGACACTAAAGTTACGTATGAGACCAAACTTGGCAAAATGCAAACGTTAATGCACAGCTAGCTAGAGGCTAGGGCTAAACCATTATCAGTGAGTCAACATGCTAAAGTTGTAGGTAGCTATCATAGCAGAGTGCTTCACTGACTTCATTGACTGAAATACCAGTGCCAATATCACCTTAATCAAGGTTTGCATCGCAAACGTGATTTCAATATATGTATAGCACTAATAGACATTAGCAATAACTTATGCAATTGCGCCTAGCAGCATGCTAGCTAGCAGCTTTATGCCGCTAGCATAGTAGCACTATATGGACAACAGCGACACATTAAAACAGACAAGACCAGACTAATGTTAAATAACAATGTGTGTTTTTTAAATCACACTACCATAACATATTCTGCCGAAATTGCTATCCCATTTTAAACCAGATAGGCTACAGACTCATATGAGCATCACAGCTAACAATAACGTTAACTTTGCACAAACTGTTGCACAAAATGACAAACGTCTCTGGTTGCACTAACGTTAACGTTAGTCCTAATATCAAACAACGTCATTACAATTAATAAACATGATGATTATAAAACCACAAAGGCCAATGTTTAGCTATTGTGAATGTCGCAATATATTAATAAATATCACTTACTCGAGAGGGTTCAGCGCAACCGTGTCCCAGCAAAGAAAATATCCACTAGTATGACTCTTCTTGGCTCTTGGTGTACAGTCATGTTCAACCGTTACAGTAAATGCGCGTCCGCGCCCGCGGATCCGACATGGGTCCACTCAGGATCCGCTGTTTGACAGTAGAATTTACGGGGCCGCCTGGAGGCGGAGCTGATCCTCTGTGCGGCACCAAAACGAATGCGACAGTCACGCGGGTTTGGCGTCTTGAAGGCGGATCCGCCTAGGAGTCTACTGCTGTGTGGGGGGTTGCCGACAAATTCCCCAATAGGCCTATTTTGTCACTATTTGTATAAAATCTTTCTCAAATTCAGTTATACTTCATCCATCATTTTAAAAACATTTAATGTATTTTAATAATCATTACAAGTAATTACATGTAAATAAATGGTGGTCCAACGACGGACCAGAAGTGGCACGCCACCAGCGGTCCGCTAGGCCTATCTGCGATCTGATTTTGCTATTTGGGTAGGCCTGTTGACACGCAAATCGTCACTCTGTGGTACAAAGATTGTTGCTCTGCAAATGGCCACTAGGTGTCACTATAACCCTTGTTTTGGCGTGCGGAGCACCATTTGTTGCTCTGCTCTGACTTCAAAAGACAGTCTGTCGCAGATGAAAATGATGTGGAGAAGGAATAATTAATAGGGAATGACTTGGTTTAGGACTTACATTTCAAACCTGTTATTTTATAGTGTGAGCCCTATACTTTAAACAATCATCAAAGCACAAAGTCAGACAACAACAACAACAAAATATTTGCGCATGAACTGAAGTGGCCGTAAGCTAACAGTGAGGTGACCCACCAATGTTTGATGACCAGCAGAGGTATACATGATGCCATAATACATTATACATAATGGCTGCCGTGCATAACTCAGGTGCTACGCATTGGTGGTCTTTGAGGTTCCCCCTTCACTGTAAAAGTGCTTTGGGTGGCTTGAAAAGCACTACATTTAAAAAAAAAAAAACTGTTAACGGCAAGGCTGTTTTCCATTGAAAGATACATTTGAACTCTCTGAGTAGTGTGTTCACATCACTGGCCACCCTCTCTGTTTACCTGTGTTACAGTTTTTCTCGATTGCTTTGACCTGCTTAAAGAAACTGGGATCCACTTGGTCTTCAGGAACACCTTTTTTGCACAGCAGAGGTCATCTCTTGCAAATGTGTTGACATGTTTTCACTGGGTTCACACATTTCTCACACCCTTTTGCAAAACAGTTAATACAGATGTCATTCAAAGACACCAAACTCTAGTGGTTTATATGCTAAACAAAAGGAAAACATCTATTCACAGATGTAGAGATTCCTTGCATATGTCTGAATCTCTGATACACTTATGTGAAACTCCTTTGCACAATTCTCAATTAGCAATCATTCATTATCCAAAAGAGATACCATGTCTGTTCTGTGTTGTTATTTGCAAGTATGGCTCTAAGTCACATTTAGAGAAAGTACTGTACTAGTTTGCTTTTGCTTTGTGTTTTAAATGTTTTGAGAGTGTTACAGTCTTTTGCAAGCAAAATGTGTCATTTTGGCCATAAGTGATTCTGTTTAGACCTGTGTGTTAACTGTTTTGACAATGTGATGCCAGAGTTGACGCAAGCATCATAGCAACCAAGAAAAAGTGTAATGGTTCTGTTTACCTGTGTTAATGATCTGTTTACCTGTGTTTTGTTTACCTGTCTTAATGGTTTTGTTTACCTGTGCTGTGTTTACCTGTGTTAATGGTTTTGCTTACCTGTGTTAATGGTTTGTCTTAAGAATCGAGGATGAGGAAGCCGCACACTCTCATCCCTCTTTTTTAAGTTATTTCTTCAAAACCGACATTTCGGCAAAGAACCTTTCTTTGTTTCCAAGCAGCGTCGGTTCTGGAGGGGTAGCAACGTGAGCAACAGCACCGAGCCCAGTCTGGAGGGGGGACCAGAAAAAAAAAAAACTTTGCATGCGTCCGTGCATAGGCTATATGGGTGTTGGTGGTTGTCGTGGTCGTGACCCGTGTGTGTGTGTGTGTGGGGGGGGGGGGGGGGGGGGGGATTCGATTATGAGGGGGACCCGGTGTGTGATGTGGCTCCCCGGCGCAGAATAGTGTAGGACCAGCCCTGGTTCCAAGGTACCTATTTGTCTTACTAAGGTCTCACATAAACGTTTTTTGGAATATTGGTGATGGAGTGGCCATCACCGAAACTGATAATAGTATAATATCAGTTATAATATAATAAACTGTGGATAGGTCTGACAGTGTAGGAAGAGGCACGAGCCAGATGAAGGTTCACATCTGGATTGACACTGGGGAAAAAAGATGATTCAAATTCACCTCTTACGGACGGAACATCTCATGTGTTTGACACATGCCTCAAAGACCTCCGATGTGAACTTTTAAACAATCTTTACATGTTCTGGAACTCCGGTCATGAACTCTCTGGAACAGTAGAAGACCATTGGCATGGCGACCTTTATGTATAGAGGGAACTCCGCTGTGGGTGGAAAATCCAACAGATGGGCCAAAGGCATGATCCTGTTAGTTTTACATGTTTGAATGGTTTTGTTCTTGATAGACAGAGGTCTGTACCAGTGTCTCTCTCTCTCTGTATGTGTAGACAGGATATGTGTAGACAACTGCCATATTGGCATTACAAACTAACCTCATGCATTTCTATGGAGGATTTTTTGAGTGCTGTGTCTCCTCATTAGAAAGTCTCTGGTATAACTAGCTAACTAGACTACACCACATTATATCCTACAGCAGTATAACTACAGCTGACTAGACCACACCACTGCATGGAGGACTACAAGACATGAACAAGAAAATATCAAACAAAACACACCAGTGACATAAATTCCTTTTATTTTTTGTTAAAGTCAAAATATTTCTTTGCTATTATCTTTCTGTTAGAATGAGCTTGAATGCAAAATAGATGAACACACACAAGACTAGAGCTTGCAGACAACACAAGAGTTTTAGATCAATGTACATCATGGACGTAGCCCACACACACACACACACACACAAACAATGTCTCATGAAGTGAGCCATTTCTTGAGTGACATTAGAGCACAGATCTGCACAGGATGCACATAAGATCAGTTGCCTGAACAATATGCAATGTTATCTCTTACAGCACACAGCAGCTGGGATATTGCTGATAAAGTGTGGTTCAACAGACAAAAAGATACATACTATACAGGCAGCTTCTTATTCACCTAAAGCATACATGTGGCAGCATAAAATATGCAGTAGCATTCATATCCTATCTGGGTTTGAACTGGGATTGATGTGGTGTGATGAGATGGTGTAGCCTATAGCCCTCTAATTTGAGGAACGCTCTCCAAAGGCGTTTCCTTGGAGACAAAGCTAGCTTACAGCATAATTGCCGCGACTAGCCAAAACAAACACAAACGTGGCGAGAGGGTAGATAGATCATTCTCCGCAGCTCCAAGGCTGTAATCCCGAGATCAACGGTTAGCGGAAGATCTACTGGGGTCTTGGAGAGACATGCTGGAGTCAGTGGCAGATTCCAGAGTCAGATTTTCCCTCTCGTCATTGCCCTCACACTAAACCTTCGAGGAATACGATCACAAGCATGTCATTAAAATATTGCTAAACTGAAGGTTCCATTTTGATGATATAATAATGTACAGAAGTGAGGAGTATCACAAATGCATAGATCGAATGTTGCGAACTGAAGGTTCTACTTGATGATGTCACAGTGATCAGAAGTGAGGAGTATCACAAATGTATAGGTCATTAGAATCTTGCTAACTGAAGGTTCCATTTCATAATGGAAATTCTAAATCTGCATAGTATCATGGTATGGTACATGGACAGAACATTTGCTCCCAGTCTATCAGCCAAGAACTCTCAAGAGCAAAAGTCATCAGCTTGACCTCTGACCTTTGGCCCTATGTGTCCTGTGACTCTTGCTGATACGATGCCATCTTTCATATGGACCCTTACTAAATGGTGCGTTCTTATTGCCCTTTGAGTGAGTGGTTTATGTGCCTGTGTGTAACTCAGCTCCGCTGGTGTCTGGGAGTGGTTAGTGGCAGCGCTGCTCAGACAGACTGGGGCCCATGGCGTGTGCTTTTTGGCTCCTCCTTCTATCCGTACTCTCTCTCTCTCTGTCCATACGTGTGATACAACTCTCCTGTTGTTCTCTCATGCACCACCACGTCTCTCACTCTGTCTATGATGACATTCACACCATTCCATTTGTTGTTTGACTCCAAAACCCGTTTGTTATGTTTGCAACTCTCATCTACACTAAGCGGAACGGAACACAAGACACACACACACAGATTCTCTTAAATTCATGCTCACACACCCACAGCCACACACACACACAGATACGCACACACACACAGATTCTCTTAAATTCATGCTCACACACCCACAGCCACACACACAGACATGCACACACACACACACACGCACACACACAGATTCTTTTACATTCATGCTCACACACACACATACTCTCTCTCCTTTTCTCTCTCCCCTTCTCTCTCTCTGCTGTGGGGGTGATGTAACTGACCTAGCTAACCTCGTTTGTCACAGATCGCTGACACAAAACACTGCGTGCGATCGAGCGTCGCCCGGGCAACTAGGCACACACGAGGGGATGCACGAAGAAATATACAACAGCGTGTGGTCAGGCACTGAAGCACGCGCACACACACAGGTACACACACACACACACGCACCCACCCACCCACTCGCACACACACACAAACATGTACCCAGGACATACA
>NC_055965.1:28284896-28286035 GCF_018492685.1 Alosa sapidissima
CACACACACACACACACACACACACAGTTCTGTCCTCTCTCTCTCTCTACCCCCCACTCTGTGTCAACAAATAATAAGAAGAAAAAAAATGAACAAAGAAGGCCTCCGCACACGCACACACACACAATCAGGAGTGTGATGGGGGTCTTAAAACATAGGGGTCGTTTGAGAGATAGCTCCTTTATCTGTGTCTCGCAGGTGGCACGGCCAGGTGGACTTAAATGAAAACACACTCTGTCTCTCTTTTCATCTCCTCTCTCTCTTTCTCTCTCTCTATCTATGGTCTGTCTCTTTTCAGTTACTTCTGATGATAAGCTGTTATTTGAGAAGTATGTTTTTTTTTTTGCCATTTGCATTGCCAAAGCAGAACACTTAAACATATAAGGACTACATACAGAATACATGGAGTACAATATGACAAAGATGTGCATCCCTCTCTCTCTCTCTGTCTCTCTCCTCTTTCTCTCTCTCTCACACACACACACACACTGATTCTGTGATGCTTCTCCCATTCTGTTTCGTTCTTATCTGTTTGCTTTGCCACACCTTGTATATTGTTTTGATTTCACCTTTAATGTTTTTCATTTTTACTTGTTATAAGAAAATGTAAAGTCGACCTCTCACTGTCTGTGTCCCTGTCTGTGTATTTTGTCTGATCTATGTCTCTCTCTCTCTCTCTCTCTCTCTCTCTCTCTGTCTCGCTCTCTCTCTCTTTCTTGTTTTGCTTTTGTGTATTCTTTATGTCTTTGTCTTGTATTCTTTATGTCTTGACTTGTGGTTTGTGGTAATGGAAGCCGTTTTCAGATTTAAATTCAGTCTCCTATTGTGTGTGCTGTTTTGTCTGTTTGAATTATAACTGTAATAAGAACCTGTAGCATATAACAAACATTCCTCTGTTCTCAGTCCACTCCCAGTCTTTCTTACTCTCTCCATCTTACTCGTGTCTTTATCTCTCTCTCTCCGTCTTCCTAATTTCTTTACCTCTCTCGTTCCGTGCCTCCCACCACCCACTCTCTCCCCCTCCCCCCACTCCCTCTCTCTCTCTCGCTCCCTCCCCCACTTTCTCCCTCCCCCTATCTCTCTCTCTCTCTCTCTCTCTGGTCATTTGATAATAATGTATAAAGTCTCTTCTTTTGTAT
>NC_055965.1:28286235-28298735 GCF_018492685.1 Alosa sapidissima
TAATCTAAAGAGCGGGTCAAAACATGTTGGAGAGCTACAGGAAAGAAATGGGTAGCTGAGCCCAAACAGATTTCAAAGCATGGTACTGCAGCCTAGTAAATTAAGTCACCCTCTCTCTCTCTCTCACACACTCACTCACTCACTCACTCCCTCCCTCTGGACTCCGGAGTATCTCTGGTATGTGATATGACATTGCTTACAAAAAGCAAACCAGTTGTTTCCGCCCGGTTTCGAACCGGGGACCTTTCGCGTGTGAGGCGAACGTGATAACCACTACACTACGGAAACTGCCATGCTTCCCCAATAGCCGATAGCATGGATGGACACAGTTAACACCCCAATGTTCAATACTTGATTGTCTGTTCACATAAAGTAATTGGTAAAAAAAAAAAAAACTAAAAAAAAATAATAATCCAAGACAAAATAATCCAATGTTTTTTTTTTTTTAAGGGACAATTGAATCCACACACGCATAAACTTTATCTTTATCTATCACCTCTTGTGGTATAATGTTTATATAGGTTTCTCATTTACTGAACTGTTTAGTTTAACCACGCATATGTCCTATGAGAACTGGGTCCCTTCATCCTTCTGTGTCCTTGAAGTTCCGTTAACAAAACCTCACAAAAACCGGCGTTGTGTAAACGGCCTCCCAGAGACATGGAAGAACTTTTGTTGTAGGGTGTCTGTGTTCACTCCAAAGGACACAAACATAGCCTAGGCCATTAGAAGGTAAAGGAGTTTTGTGACATCCATATCTCTGTTAATACTAACTAGATGGATGGATCATTGTTGGGGGGAAGTATCTTGTGTTTTTTTGCATGTGTGTGTGTGTGTTAAGGGTATAAGAACTGGCAACACCCACAGATGTGTGGGGTTGTTACTTGACATTTCATGTGGGTAACATGCTCCCGGTATTGAGAATACCAGTCTCACACCAGTTGTCTTGGAGTAATTTTGACCACACTCTCATATCCACACAGTAGTAATCAGATATGTTATAAAGGGATCGAAGGGTAATGCATTCATTCATTCAGAAAAAAAATTATGTTTCCGCCCGGTCTCGAACCGGGGACCTTTCGCGTGTTAGGCGAACGTGATAACCACTACACTACGGAAACTTCCATACCTTCGACCTGTCACCATGGGAACAGTAACTTGTACCAATTCATACCACATTGCACATGTCAATTCTATGACTGATTTAATGTGAAACAAATCGGACACTATTGCTAATAAACAGAGCATACAGCTCATATTTACTGTTAATGGACGCAGCCATCTTGGAAATTTGAACTCAGGGTACCCCCACGGGTCGACCGAGCAGACGAGTCACAGTAGAACTTCAGGGGGTGTTCCCTGGGCATACCATCTCATAGCCAGCAGCCCCTATCAGAAAACAAACTCCCCATTTCCGAACCGGGGACCTTTTGCATGTTTGGCAATCGTGATAACCACTACTCTATGGAAACTTCCATGCCAACATTTGGCTGTTGCCATGCAAATGGCTGTCAACACACCCCAGTTAACACAACAAAGGAACTACAATTGGCCAGTTCCATGCATTGAGAATGCATTAAATTGTGGTAGTCAGGGGCGTATCACAAGATCCAGGGCCCCTGCAGTCCTGATGGGCCCCCATGTTCCTTACACCCCCCCCCCCCAAAAAAAAAAGACGATCTGGAAAGAATGATCTGGCCTCTGTACACATGAATCTGTGGGCCTAAATGTTTATCATTTGTCTACACACATTTCAAACTTCTTTCCCAACATTCTCTAGCCTACTTTAATGTGATAACTAAGTTTAAGCTAAATTATATTACAATATTTACGTTGTAGCCTATAACACCCAACATAGGCTATAAAACAGTTTAAAATACCATTTTAGGTTTCTAATCCCTATGAACAATCTGCTTACTGCATATTTCATATCATATATCAATAGGCTATCCTATCATATTTTATTTGCATAATGCACAAGACAAAAGGAACAGATATAGCAAGTCATTGGAGTTTTCCCTCCAGTAAATGCCACTGAAGGTAGCCTAATATTAATGTCATATGTGCTTAAGTCATCATTTCAGACTTTCTTAACATACTGTAGTGAACTGAGCCTAGCTGGTTCATGACTGAACTCCCATAGTGCTGTGCAGTGTATGTGTGTGTGTATAATGTTGATGTTAGTTTTAGTGAGAGTAATTGCGTTTACCTTGTCATGTATGTGTTAGATGGTATATTCTTTATGTTGTACCTCGTACCCGTGTATTGTATGTGACTACCCTGTTTGTGTATCGTGCTTGTTTAATTGACCTCCCTTGTGTTGCCTGTGTAATGATGTTCGTGCGTTTTGGTGCGTAACCAATAAAACCATTCTGAGACAACTTTGCAGTTTGTTACAATACTCTGGTCTACAGTCACTTTGCTTAAATTATTTTTACTTGAGAGAACATTATTTGTAAGACAGGCAGGGAAATGGCTAAATATGGTTTGCCCTAATTTTGATATAAGCTCACCTTGTCTCAAATTCAAAGAGGGGTCTGTTGCTACTCCACTCTGGTGTGTTTCACAACGTTAAGATCTGCTTCTACTAAATCTGACATAAATATAATGTTGACATGATATGTATTTACTGATAAGCTACCAAGCTACTATGACACTGATTAGCCTATTATTGCTAATTATAGACATTATAGCCTATTCATTTAGAATTAAACATGCTTCAAATTAGGCTATTATAACGGTGTGTTTTATGCAAACAGCATTGTTGGTGTAGTTTATTTATTTAGACTTTACCTCAGATTACATGTATAACCAAATTATCATTTTAAAGTGTAAGTTCTGCTCTTTCAATGTGTTGTTTCTGTCCGTTTTTAGCACTAATGGATGTGGAGATATTAAAGCAGTTTAGCACCATGGATTTTGTTTTAGTTTTTGCTCACCTTTGAAAAGAAATCAGTTACCAATTGTTTCCCCTCATTATCTTTTCTCTCCTTCTCCTGTCTTTCCTTTCATTTGTGTATAGCCTGATTTGGCTTTCTTTGAGAAAGATATTTCTACAGTAGAAGTTTGCGCTCCACCAGATGCTCAACTGAACTAACATAAACAAAATGCATGCAGATGGACTAAACCATTTGGTGCAATAGCAAGGGGTGGGTTAGACTGAGCCCTTATGGAGTGTACCTTAGATAGTCTTTTTTGTATACAAAATGTAGTCAGTCAATCAACCAAGTTATTCAGCCAATACACTAACTTTACATTTCATCTGACATGCATTATAAAATTTAATTAGGTAATGAAAATATCCAGGTAAAATATATTCCAGACTTTTCAAGGGCCCTCTCTCCCCTTGGGCCCCTATAATCAGTAGGTTTTACCCCCAGTTCAACGCCCCTGGTGGTAGTTGTTAAGAACTGCAAAAAAGTCCCTGAAGTGTTTAAAACTCCTAATCTGGCCCCTGACCTCTGTCATTCTGACAGAGCTGGGGTGCGTTTCCCAAAACCATAGTAACTACTAAGTTAGCAACTTTGTTGATTGCAATAAAATTTTGCATTGCCAAATCAACTATGTTGCTAACAGGTTAGCAACTATGGTTAGATTAGTTATGAGTAGCAGATCAGCCCTTTAATGTAATGTACCAATTTAAAAGACACATTATCTGTAGAGCAGGTCGAAACACGTTATCCATTGCACCACTGACTCTGACAAACTCACTAATGGAGAGAGCTGCAGAGGAAAGAAATGGGCAGCTGAGACCAATGAGTTTACACAGCATGATGCTGCCTCCTAGTTAATTTAGTCACCCTCTCTCTCTCTTTCATGTTACCACCACCCTGCTCCTTCTCTCTCACGGTACCATCACCCTGCACTAGTGAGTTTAGCATACCTCTCTCTGGAGAGACTGGTGTATGTTGTATGACACTGCTTCCAAAAGCCAGCCAACTGTTTCCGCCCGGTTTCGAACCGGGGACCTTTCGCGTGTGAGGCGAACGTGATAACCACTACACTACGGAAACTGCCACAATACACTGTGGTTATGTCACCATATATGGACACAGTTGATACCTTGTCCCGGTGACAACCCAATGTACAATACTGTGTGGTCTGTTCACATAATTGGTAAAAACAACAATCCAACACAAAATAATCCAATGGGTTAGCTAAAGATAGGGTATATGGGACATTTGAATCCATACTACCAACACACACACACATACACAATATATTTATATGTCTTTATCTGTCACCTCTCATATCCAAACTATCAGATGTGTTATAAAAGGATGAAAGCGTAATGCATTCATTTAGCAAAAAAAAATAAATATGTGTTTCCGCCCGGTCTCGAACCGGGGACCTTTCGCGTGTTAGGCGAACGTGATAACCACTACACTACGGAAACTTACATACCTTCTACAAATCACCATGGGAACGCTAACTTGTACCAATTCATACTACATTGCACAACTATTATATTCTAGAACTAATCCTGATTGTTGTGGGTACCAGACCTGGGCCCCATATCTGGCCTATGGGCCAACCAAGCAACCATCTGTGTGATGGTAGGACAGGATAGTGTTAACCTGTTGAGCAGTGAATTATTTCCTAGCTCCTTGTAGGTTCAGTGTTCTTTGTACAGTCTAAAGGGGAAAATCCCTTCAAAGTGTTAAGAGTACAAATAGACTAGAGCAGGGTATCAGTCTAATCAGTTGTTCTTAGTTATCTCATATGGGGATGTGTAACTCTCGGTTTGTGGAAACAACCCAAAAAGTGTTGTAGAACCATCAGAACCTGCATAATTAAGGTAATTTTTGCTAAAATTGTTGCATAGGGCTTCTTTAAAAGTGGTGTTTTTCGAGCCAGCCAGGAGTCGAACCTAGAATCTTCTGATCCGTAGTCAGACGCGTTATCCATTGCGCCACTGGCCCACATACTATGACCTCTGAAGTGGCCCCACAGCACAATAATGGGGAACAGGGGGGGGGGGGGGGGGGGGGGCGCGCACAATCCACTTGTTGCCTCAGATTACTTCACACACACACACGCACACGCACACGCACACACACACTTACTTATACTTTATACTTACTATACTTATGTACCAATTGTAAAGACACATTATCTGTAGAGCAGGTCGAAATGCGTTATCCATTGCACCACTGGCTCTGACAAACTCACTAATGGAGAGAGCTGCAGAGGAAAGAAATGGGCAGCTGAGACCAAAGAGTTTACACAGCATGATGCTGCCTCCTAGTTAATTTAGTCACCCTCTCTCTCACACTCATGGTACCAACACCCTGCACTAGTGAGTTTAGCATACCTCTCTGGAGAGTGTTCCGGAGAGACTGGTGTATGTTGTATGACACTGCTTCCAAAAGCCAGCCAACTGTTTCCGCCCGGTTTCGAACCGGGGACCTTTCGCGTGTGAGGCGAACGTGATAACCACTACACTACGGAAACTGCCATACTATATTTGTTGGTTGTTATGTCACAATATATGGACATAGTTGATACCTTGTCCCGTTGACAACCCAATGTACAATACTTTGTTTGTTCACATAATTGGTAAAACAATAATCCAAGACAAAATAATCCATTAGGTTATCTAAAGATAGGGTAGATGGGACATTTGCATCCCTACTACCAACACACACACACACACACACACACACACACACACACACACACACACACACACATAAACATATATACAATATATATTGATATGTCTTTATCTGTCACCTCTCATATCCACACGATCAGATGTGTTATAAAAGGATGGAGGCATAATGCATTCATTTAGCAAAAAAAAAAAAAAAAAAATGTGTTTCCGCCCGGTCTCGAACCGGGGACCTTTCGCGTGTTAGGCGAACGTGATAACCACTACACTACGGAAACTCCCATATCTTCTCCCAACCACCATGGGAACGGTAACTTGTACCAATTCATACTACATTGCACAACTATTCTATTAGAACTAATCCCAATTGTTGTGGGAACCAGCACAGGGCCCCATATCTGGCCTATGGCCAACCAAGCAACCATCTGTGTGTTGGTAGTACAGGATAGTTTTAGGCAGAGATCACATTAGCCAGCGGCAAGCAGTAGGTTTCCTATTGTTCTCTATGGTTCGGCAGCGGAATGGTGACAACACTGGCGTAACGCTACCGTTGAGCAAGCTGAGCGTTGAACTTGGTTCAACTTTCAAAGTGCAACGCGAGCATATTCAATTGACAAACTGTTTGTGTTGCTTAGGAGCTAAACAAAAATTATTATGGTCTGAGCATTGCGTTACGTTTGCCGCTGCCGCTGGCTAATATGATCCCCGCCTTAACCTGTTGAGCAGTGAATTATTGTCCTAGCTCATTCTAGATTCAGTGTTCTTTCTACAGTCTAAAGGGGGAAATCCCTTCAAAGTGTTAAGAATACAAATAGACTAGGGCAGGGTATCAGTCTAATCAGTTGTTCTTATCTCATGGGAATGTGTAACTTTCTATTTTGTAGATCCCATTATCATCTCTTCATTTTATATTACATGCACTGCAACCACTTTGGCTGTCTCATTATGGGAAGTCTACTGCTACACTTTTGTGGTCATATGTCATATGTTTGTGGAAACAGCGAGCAAGTTATACCAATTCCACAGATATTTTATGCATGCTTATTTTCCCTTTAAAGGTGCCATGTGTAATATCTGCCAAAAAAATCAATTCATACTCCACATTCCATAAAAGATGGAGGCAGTATACCTCCAGAAAGTGAGTTGGTCTACCCTGGAGTAACAACCGAGAAACGTGTATTGCAGTTTGGCTGGCGGTTATTTTGCCCGCATACCGCCTCCCATGGCCGAAGCTGGTATTATGACACCTGTCGGGCTGTGGCTAGTAATTTAGCATGCTAATTCTGGTTGATATCTCAGCAGCACTATACCGTGTCATTTTTTTAATGACATTATCACTCTTATTTCTTCTCATTCTTTTGATGCGTGTAGCTCAGAGGTGGGCAAACTCCGGGCCGCCACGTACTTCAATCCGGCCCGCCAGGCAGTCGCAGCGGCTCGCATTTTTCCCCTGCCCGACGTTGTGTTAGTACCACAAGATGGCGCAATGCGCGCACAGCCCTCTAACGACAGTCAATCGTTTCTCTCGTTGCCACTGTTCTGTCTCCAGCAGTAGAAATATAGGCCTACTGACAAAATGAGCAGTCGGAAAAAACGTAAAGTCGACACCGAGTGCCGGACTTTCAACAAAGACTGGACAACAAAATATTTCTTTACTGAAGTTCGGTCAAAGGCCGTGTGTTTGATTTGTAAAGAAAGTATTGCCGTTTTCAAAGAGTACAATATCAGCCGCCACTTTTCCACCAGGCATGTTAACTATGCTAGCAACTTGTCAGTTCAAGACGGGGCCACTACTGCCTCAAGGTTAGCTGCGAGTTTACAGGCTCAGCAGAGCATTTTCACACGACAGTCGACTATTCAGGAGTCATGCACAAAGGCAAGTTATGTGCTGGCATACAAGTTAGCCAAAGCAAGTAAGCCCCTCTCTGAAGGCGAGTTTCTGAAAGAATGCATGGTAGAGACTGCTGGTATTCTATGTCCGCAGATTACAAGCAAATTCGAAAATCTCAGTCTGTCACGCAGAACAGTGACTCGCCGTGTAGAGCTAATTGACGGTGACCTGGCCAGTGGGTTGAACAAGAAAGCGGAGTCTTTAAATTTCTATTCGTTAGCTCTGGATGAGATGATGTAATGATGTAAAAGACACTGCTCAGCTCTTAATCTTTATCAGAGGTATTAATAGCAATTTTGAAATCACGGAAGAATTTCTGGCCATGGAGTCCATCAAGGGCACAACGCGAGGAGTGGACTTATATGACCGGGTGTCTGGGGTCATCGAGAGGCTGAAGCTACCTTGGAGTAAACTGGTGAATGTCACCACTGATGGATCACCCAATTTAACGGGAAAAAACGTCGGACTTCTGAAAAGAATTCAGGACAAAGTGAGAGAAGAAAGGCCTGAGTTGGGGGTAATTTTCCTGCACTGTATCATCCACCAGGAATCCCTGTGCAAGACTGTTTTGCGCTTTGATCACGTAGTGAAGGTAGTGGTGAAACTTGTGAACACCATACGAGCGAGGGGGCTTACTCATCGTCAATTCATTAAATTCATAGAAGAAACCGATGCTGACCACCAGGACTTACTTTACCACTCCAATGTCCGTTGGCTAAGTTTGGGGAAAGTGTGCTGGCGAGTGTGGGAGCTCAGAGATGAGATTGGGTCATTTTTGGAGTTGGTTGGGAAAGCCGATGATTTCCCTGAGCTGCGCAACGCAGACTGGCTATGTGACTTTGCGTTCGCTGTGGACGTGTTGGCTCACATGAATGAGCTGAACGTAAAGCTACAAGGAAAGGATCAATTGGTGCATGACATGTACTCCAACGTGAAAGCTTTTAAAGCCAGATTGACTTTATTTTCAAGACAAATCACACAGAAAGTATTCACTCATTTCCCCACATTGGCGACGCTCAAAGAGGCCCCACTGCATGCAAGTAAATACTGCAAATCACTGGATGGCCTGCACGCAGAATTTTGCCGTCGATTCTCTGATTTTGAGAAAATTGAGAAGCTACTTCAGCTGGTGTCATGTCCCCTGTCACTGGACTTTGAAACAGCACCGGAGGAGTTGCAATTGGAGCTGATCGACCTGCAGTGCGACTCTGTCATAAAGGAGAAGTTCAACTCTGTTAAACTGGGTGAGTTTTATGCATCGCTGAACGAGACAAAGTTTCCAAACATCCTGCAGGTGGCCCAGTGGATACTGGTGTTATTTGGCTCGACTTTGTGTGTGAGCAAACTTTCAGTGTGATGAACCTCAACAAATCACGGCACAGAGCGCAGCTCACTGATCAACACTTGGGGGCTATACTGCGAATCGCCACAAGTAAAATGACCCCAGACTTTGATGCTCTCACAAAAAATGGTGACCAACAGCACTGTTCCCATTGAAATTGAATGAATGAATGAACAACTATGGTGGAGTTGTTTCTTTACTTTTTAGGAAATATGTTGTTGCAGGTCTGAGTTTATCAACGTTATGGGCAGGTTAATGTGTGCAGCCTACTGTTCTGTGATAAGCTGTGTTACCTAGGCCAATATTGGGGTGCCACCCCTTTTTCATGCCTGTTGTGTTGGAGGTTGTGAGGCGTGGTTTTGGCCAACAACAACCGCAATAAAAATAATTTTAAATAAATAATAATAATAAACAGATAATTACTTTCTTAGAGTAGTTTCTTTGCACGTATTTCAATAGCAGTGAATGGTACAGTATGTATTACACGTTATTGATGTCATTACATGTAATTTTTCCTCATTTATTGGTGGTCCGGCCCGCGGCCAATTTTCAAAACCCAATGTGGCCCTTGAGCCAAAAAGTTTGCCCACCCCTGGCGTATCTCATTTTTTGGATATTTTTACCTCAATTCTTACACATGGCACCTTTAAAGAAGCCCTATGCAGGTCTGGTTATTATCGCTGTTTCTGGGTTTTCGCCTGATTTGGGCTCGCATTTTTCACAACATAGCTCCCCCTGCAGCTTCGGTAGCAAGACTGCTACGCTAAACCCCCACTAGCTAGCGAGCTAGCCATCAAGAAACCAAGCTAAACACATACAGGGCTCACAATAAAACAGTCGAGCAAACACATTGTTTAAGAGACTATCAAACCACATTACAAAAACGAAGTTCACCCAAGGTTAGGCTACTTACAATTTCAACAGCAAGTCGAGGTCCGTTTTGCAGTCATCTTAGAAACTACAATCTGACTAAATTTTCGAGGCGAGAATGGATACTTCCGCTGAGTTACATCCGGATGTATTCGGACCGCGACCAGAAAGTTGCAAATTCGCGGAGAAGCACTAGGGGGAGACGAAGCACCCACCAAACAACCCAAAAAGTGTTGTAGAACCATCAGAACGACTCTCAACCTGCATAATTAAGGTATTTTTTGCTAAAATTGTTGCATAGGGCTTCTTTAAAAGTGGTGTTTTTCGAGCCAGCCAGGAGTCGAACCTAGAATCTTCTGATCCGTAGTCAGACGCGTTATCCATTGCGCCACTGGCCCACACACTATGACCTCTGAAGTGGCCCCACAGCACAATAATGGGGAACAGGGGGGGGGGGCGCGCACAATCCTCTTGTTGCCTCAGATTACTTCACACACACACACACACACACACACACACACACACACACACACACACACACACACACACACACACACACACACACACACACACACACACACACACACACACACACTTACTTATACTTTATACTTACTATACTTATGTACCAATTGTAAAGACACATTATCTGTAGAGCAGGTCGAAATGCGTTATCCATTGCACCACTGGCTCTGACAAACTCACTAATGGAAAGAGCTGCAGAGGAAAGAAATGGGCAGCTGAGACCAAAGAGTTTACACAGCATGATGCTGCCTCCTAGTTAATTTAGTCACCCTCTCTCTCACACTCATGTTACCAACACCCTGCACTAGTGAGTTTAGCATACCTCTCTCTGGAGAGTGTTCCGGAGAGACTGGTGTATGTTGTATGACACTGGTTCCAAAAGCAAGCCAACTGTTTCCGCCCGGTTTCGAACCGGGGACCTTTCGCGTGTGAGGCGAACGTGATAACCACTACACTACGGAAACTGCCATACTATATTTGTTGGTTGTTATGTCACAATATATGGACATAGTTGATACCTTGTCCCGGTGACAACCCAATGTACAATACTTTGTTTGTTCACATAATTGGTAAAACAATAATCCAAGACAAAATAATCCATTAGGTTAGCTAAAGATAGGGTATATGGGACATTTGTATCCTACTACCAACACAAACACACACACACACATATATACAATATATATTGATATGTCTTTATCTGTCACCTCTCATATCCACACGATCAGATGTGTTATAAAAGGATGGAGGCATAATGCATTCATTTAGCAAAAAAAAAAAAAATGTGTTTCCGCCCGGTCTCGAACCGGGGACCTTTCGCGTGTTAGGCGAACGTGATAACCACTACACTACGGAAACTCCCATGCGTTCTCCCAATCACCATGGGAATGGTAACTTGTACCAATCCATACTACATTGCACATGTCAGTATACAACTATTCTATTCTAGAACTAATGCTGCTTTCGAGATGTCTCGTAAATGTCTCGTAAATCCGCCACCCGAGTTGGAAAGTGTAAATTACCCAGCTTTCTTGCGGCTATTGGGGCAGGCACGCCCACTTTACCTCGGAGTACTTGAGGGTACCCCGAGGTGGACGTACGACCTTACAACAAACATGGCTGCGCCCATAGTTGAGATGAGATGACATGTATTTTTTTGCATATGTACTGTGTTGGTCATGTTAAAGTTGATGTAATGCTCTTACACACTAGATTACATTGCTGCTTCAATCCGGTCACCAATTCATGCATTGCACGGTCTTGCTGTGCCTGCAATACAATGTAACAATTTGTTTTCCAGCCGTTTAGCTAGAGGCTACATGTAGCACAAAACAATAACAATGACTAGCCTCCTGCTAATGCCCCTCGTGGCTCGAGAGAAAGGCGTTCCTAAAGCCACTCATTGGTACATGTTGTACGGGTGAGTGTACGATGATTTACGAGACATCTCGAAAGCAGCATTATCCCGATTGTTGTGGGAACCAGCACAGGGCCCCATATCTGGCCTATGGGCCAACCAAGCAACCATCTGTGTGATGGTAGTACAGGATAGTGTTAACCTGTTGAGCAGTGAATTATTTTCCTAGCTCCTTGTAGTTTCAGTGTTCTTTGTACAGTCTAAAGGGGAAAATCCCTTCAAAGTGTTAAGAATACAAATAGACTAGGGCAGGGTATCAGTCTAATCAGTTCTTAGTTATCTCATATGGGGATGTGTAACTTTCTATTTTGTAGATCCCATTATCATCTCTTCATTTTATATTACATGCACTGCAACCACTTTGGCTGTCTCATTATGGGAAGTCTACTGCTACACTTTTGTGGTCATATGTCATATGTTTGTGGAAACAGCGAGCAAGTTATACCAATTCCACAGATATTTTATGCATGCTTATTTTCCCTTTAAAGGTGCCATGTGTAATATCCGCCAAAAAAATCAATTCATACTCCACATTCCATAAAAGATGTAGGCAGTATACCTCCAGAAAGTGAGTTGGTCTACCCTAGAGTAACAACCGAGAAACGTGTATTGCAGTTTGGCTGGCGGTTATTTTGCCCGCATACCGCCTCCCATGGCCGAAGCTGGTATTATGACACCTGTCGAGCTGTGGCTAGTAATTTAGCATGCTAATTCTGGTTGATATCTCTGCAGCACTATACCGTGTCATTTTTTTAATGACATCATCACTCTTATTTCTTCTCATTCTTTTGATGCGTGTAGCTCAGAGGTGGGCAAACTCCGGGCCGCCACGTACTTCAAT
>NC_055965.1:28303735-28310048 GCF_018492685.1 Alosa sapidissima
CAGTATACTCTACCGTTTAAAGACATTTCTCTAAACACACACACACACACACACACACACACACAGACACACACACACACACACACACACACACACACACACACACGCACACACACACACGCACACACACACACACAGACACACACACACTCACACACACTCTGCTTCCTGCTGGGCAGACAAGAGATCCTGATCCTTCAGTAATGCCTGCGATGACTAAATGAGTTGCAGTAATGTAAGGCAGCTAAATCCAACTCTGTCTGGGGCGGCCATGCTCTCCCTACATGTGATCCACATAGAGCCTTTCAATCTGGTCCTAGAGGGTTTCCAGTTGAAACGTTCAAAACTAAAGCGGATACTTTGACATGAAAATGAATCGGACTTTAGCTACAATATCTCAACTTTAAACCTTTTTTTGTACCCAAGTAACAATTAGCTTAATATTGTTTTCTGTGCCACCGGAAATGCCATAGGAATGCACAGTTTTGCTTATGCAGTTTAATGGGTCTGTGGACACCTACAGAAAATAACTATGCTCATTATTTTATAGGGTTAAATAGATAGATAGGGTCTTCATTACAATGACATTTCAGCGACCTTCAAATTACCTCGGTGTGCCAGCTACCTGGCAAACGACCATGGCATGTCACATACCAAGTCACCTACCTCAACAGTGGAAAATGTCTTATTACTGTAATACCTTCCCCACGTCCTTACACTAGGTGGGTTTACATGGACACATTTATTCCGATCAGAATCGGAATAACGGCTCAATCGCAATAGACACATATAAACACCTTGGTGGGAAATAAAACTGCTGATCCGATTAGGATTTTAATCAGAATGAGGAAAGAGATGGTCTATCTATCTATCTATCTATCTATCTATCTATCTCTATCTAATTGGATTGCCTGTTGTACCTTCGCAAGCAAAAGCGAAGCAGCAACGCCTATTCCACGAGTGGCAAACCTGCGGCTCGCGAGCCGTATGCGGCTCTTTACCTCCTCTCGTGCGGATCGCGGCAGCTCAACTGATGTTCCCACTTCTCCTTGTCCATAGAGTTTTTTATTTTTTGAAATAGCCTATATTTCTGGTAAATGAAAAAGCTTTTCATAATTTGATAGTACTCATAGTTAGGCTGCAATGTTTACGTAAATAATTTTACAGTCATGTTATGGATAGGAAAAAAGAAGGAGACACGTTTGTTTCTTTAGTCAGGTGTAATGCTACTGCAATCAGGAAAACCCTGTTCTAGTTTGGTACTTGGTATGCCAGATTTAACCGATGCATAAAGCTTCAAACCTGATCGATGTTGTAGTGTGGGCATCTTTATTGTTGTGCGGCTCTTTTAAGTTGTGTGGAAATTTTTTTTGGCTCTTGATGCTGGACTGGTTAGCCACCCCTGGCCTATTCCAATCAAAGATTCTACATTTATTTATACGTATATTTAAAGATTCCGTCAGCGATTGTACAGGAAGTTGTTTATGATGTGTTTGTCCCAAACAACGTTTTTATTTGTAAATATGTGTATATTGTAGATTTGTAGATTGTAGTTCATTGTAGATATGTAGATTGTAGATATGTAGATTGCAACAGTATACAGTATTTTGTGGTGTTGTCCGTGGTACACAGTAAAAGTAGCATTGACAGTACATGGGTTTACATGGACACTTTTACTCTGATTAGAATCGGAATAATGGCTCAATCCTAATAGGAATAACACATGTACGAAAGAGATGGTGTATTCCGTCGATACTGACCTTCAAAACAACCTGTATGGCGCCACAGTCAGTCAGTTACCTCGGCAGTAGCTGTTCCCGCATCCTCACAATGTCACTGCGATGTGTTTACAACTACACTTTCCACCCACAATACCCCGATACTGTGTCTCCATGAATGACATTGACAATGACCTTCAAACGACCTCACGGCGTCGCAGCCACCTACCTCGGCAGTAGCCGTGCTCGTCCGGCACGAATCCTGCGGAGCACTGGATGGTGTGTCCCTGCGCGGGTAGGCCACGGGCGAGGTCACCGCCGGTCGACGCGGGGCCAGATGGGACGTGAGGCACACGGACAGCGGGCAGAGCAGGCTGCGGCGGCGTGGGGTCGGCCACCTCCTCCTCCTCGCCGTTGCTTACGATGATCTGGGCACTGTGGGGCAGGCAGAGGTAGCCGCCGAAGTGGTTGACACACTTCATGCCTCCTTTGCAGGCGTCGGCCAGAGTGACACACTCGTCTATGTCTGTGGAGAGACCAGACCCTTTCACTCGTCTATGTCTGTGGAGAGACCAGACCCTTTCACTTGTCTATGTCTGTGGAGAGACCAGACCCTTTCACTCGTCTATGTCTGTGGAGAGACCAGACCCTTTCACTCGTCTATGTCTGTGGAGAGACCAGACCCTTTCACTCGTCTATGTTTCACTCGTCTATGTTTGTGGGGAGACCAGACCCTTTCACTTGTCTATGTTTGTGGGGAGACCAGACCCTTTCACTTGTCTATGTTTGTGGGGAGACCAGACCCTTTCACTCGTCTATGTTTCACTCGTCTATGTCTGTGGAGAGACCAAACCCTTTCACTTGTCTATGTCTGGGGAGAGACCAGACCCTTTCACTTGTCTATGTCTGGGGAGAGACCAGACCCTTTCACTCGTCTATGTCTGGGGAGAGACCAGACCCTTTGGATTCCTTTTACTACCGCACTCATCTTTCTCAATTTGAATAAGAACGTTTGCTTAATATAAATGTAATGAAGTACATCATATCGGACCACTGCTTCTTTTTAAGTTACGTGAGTGGATACTCATGGATGGACAGACCCTGTTCAATACCCTCCTGCCCCAAACTAGCGAGTGATAGCCCGAAAAGGAGGGAGTGAGCAGGGATGGTAGATATATAGAGAGAGATAGATAAAGAGGAGCAGAGAAAGAGAGATAGAGTGAGGGGGGTAATTAAAGGGAGAAAGGGAATTATAGAGTGAAAGAGGAAATAAAGGGAATAGGAAAATTACAGAGAGAGAGAGAGAGAAAGACAGAGAGAGAGAGAGAAGAACCGAATGAGGGTGGGATGGAAAGGGAACTATAGAGGGAAAGAGGAAAGAAAGGGACATGGGGAATTACAGGGAGAGAGAGAGAAAATAATATGAAGGACAACAGGAGGGTGGGATGAATAGAGAGAGAAAGAGAGGGAAGAAGAGATGTAAATAAAAGGAACAAAATTATAGACAGAGGAAAGAAAGGGAAATTAAGAATTACAGGGAGAGAAGGAGAGAAAAAGAAGAGAGTGAGAGAGAGAGAGAGAGAGAGAGAGAGAGCGCTGGAAGGAGAGAAGAATAAGAAGGACAGAATAAGGATGGGAAAGAAAGGGAAATGGTGTGAGGGAGGGGTGGAGGGAAAAGGAGAGAGGGGGATGACATATTCAGAGACAGTGACAAACAAGAAGACAATCAGGCAGCTAGAGGAGAAAGAAACAGTAACCATAAAAGAAGGAGAGAGACAGAGAGTGTGTGTGTGTGTGTGTGTGTGTGTGTGTGTGAGAGAGAGAGAGAGAGAGAGAGAGAGAGAGAGAGAGAGAGGGAGTGAGAAAGACAGAGCAGATGTGACACAGAAGAGAAGCATTGAGAGTGTAGTGAGGGGGAAGATAAGATATACATCTATCTATCTATCTATCTAGATGTGTGTTTGTAAATTGTAAAGCACTCTGAGTAGAATAGAGGAGTATAAATGCAGTCCATTTAGCATGATAAAGGGAGAGATAGAGACATGAAGAATGTAAAAGAATGATAAAGGGAGAGATATATATGAAGAGTCTAAAAGAATGAAAGAGGGAGAGATAGACATGAAGAGACTAAAAGAATGATAGAGTGAGAGATAGACATGAAGAGACTAAAAGAATGATAGAGTGAGAGATAGACATGAAGAGAGTTAAAGAATGATAGAGGGAGAGACAGAGACATGAAGAATGATAGAGGGAGATATAAAGACATGAAGAGTCTAAAAGAATGAAAGAGGGAGAGATAGACATGAAGAATGAAAGAGGGAGAGATAGACATGAAGAGTCTAAAAGAATGATAGATGGAGAGATAGACATGAAGAATGATAGAGGGAGATATAAAGACATGAAGAGTCTAAAAGAATGAAAGAGGGAGAGATAGACATGAAGAATGAAAGAGGGAGAGATAGACATGAAGAGTCTAAAAGAATGAAAGAGGGAGAGATAGACATGAAGAATGAAAGAGGGAGAGATAGACATGAAGAGTCTAAAAGAATGAAAGAGGGAGAGATAGACATGAAGAATGATAGAGAGAGATAGACATGAAGAGAGTTAAATAATGATAGATGGAGAGATATGAGGAGTGCAAAAGAGGACCAAAAGATGGGGGGGGGGGGGCCGCTGTAGTCAAGTTTCCCTGAGGTATTTAATCAGGAGAGCAGGGTCATTACCAGGCTGTTGACAGCTTATGGCGTGTTCACACAAGTGTATCAAGCACAATGTAGCCACTTTTTCCATGCAGGCAGAGGGAAAAACAGGCTATTACCTCGGCAGACTTGTCTCGCGCTGTCATACTCGTAGCCATCAGTGCACTGCAGAGCAAAACACACACACACACACACACACACACACACACACACACACACACACACACACACACACACAAATAGACACAGGCACGCACATACACAAACACATGCAAGTCAGACCTCAGTGATAATACTCTCTCTCTCTCTATGTGAGCTGTTGTTAATATAATACCCATCTGTGCACAGAGGGATAAAAACAGGCACATTAGGGTACGTGCAGACTAGGCCTATTTTTCGCAGCTGCCAGCTTCCGTTTACCACCGTTTTCTACTCCATAATCCTACGGAGTAGAGCGTATTTTCAAGAAAGGTCCTCGGCTTCTTTGGTAACGTGATTGTGGGCGTATTTTTCTGCAGCTCAGAGCTTTTTTTAAAGTTGAGAAATGTTCAACTTCTAGTGTAAAAACGCCCTACGCCACGCTGTTTTTTTTTTTTTTGGACAGATGACCAAATCACAAGCGGATGTTTTGCATATAAAAAAAAAAACGCTTCTGGCTGCTTTTTGGAACAAAAACGAATTTTTGAAAAATGAAAAAAAAAAAAAAAAAAAAAAAAACGACCTGCACAACTTCTCTTGTCAGAAAAAGAAGCTGAATGTACCCTACTACTTGCCATACAACGATCCAAACATGCAGTATTGCTGACACATCATTGACACAAACACACGTATGAGTCAGATCCCTGTAATATACTATTCATCCCTTTATTCTTTCTGTTTTTTTTTTGTTCCTGTCATATCTCTATTCTTTATGGCTCACCGACTTCCCTTCTCTCTTCCACACCTATCACCTTATCTTCATTTGATTTCATTCATTCCCTAGGTAATTTTGACCGCTACATTTTTATTTTCCTTTTGAAGTTCTAGTGTTAATGTAACACCCATTTAGCTAAATCAGGCCTCGTGGTCCTTTTTCTCATTATCCGTTGCCATCGCTCCTTCATTTTATTTATTTGTTTATTTTGATTTGACTGTACATTGTGACAAACTGATCCTGTGGTATTTTGTGACAAGAATGTAAGGCTTTAGAAATTCTGAATTGTGTTTATGCATTTATTTCGGTAAGCCAAACCTCATGGATACTCTCTCTCTCTCTCTCTCTCTCTCTCTTTATTATTTTTTTTGGAAAGTCAGGCCTCATGGATACTATTCTCTCTCTCTCTCTCTCTCTCTCTCTCTCTCTCTATCCCTCTATTCATTTATTTTGGTAAGCCAAAATATATGTAACCTATATAAACCTATATGTTCTCTAGAACATATAGGTCACTGACACATCTCTAGGGAAACTTCTCTCTAACATATAGACTAGAGCTGCAACCCTGTACCTGGGCAAAGAGGTAGGGAGGGAAGATCAGAAGGAGAAAAAGAAGAAGATGAGGAGGAGGAGGAGGAGGAGGAAGAAGAAGAAGGAGAAAAGGGAGAAGAAGAAACAGTAGAAATAGAAAAAAAGAAGAGGAAGTAAATGGAGAAAGAGAAAAAGAAGATGACAAGAATCTGGAGAAGACATACATAGAAGAAAAGGGTGAAAGAAGTCTTCCCTCCTCTTCTTCTTATTTTAAAGCTTTGCGTGTCATCTGGCCCACGTGTTGGCTGAGCGACGCTCTGGGCGACTGCGGCTGACCCGTGTTTGGAAAACCAGTAAACACTCTCAAAAGAACATCTGCCTAGTGTGTGTGAGTGTGTGTGTGTGTGTGTGTGTGTGTGTGTGTGTGCGTGCGCGTGCGTGTGTGTGTGTGT
>NC_055965.1:28310248-28312748 GCF_018492685.1 Alosa sapidissima
GGGGGGGGGGAACGATTACTATTGCCAAACCATGACATAATCTGTGTTGAGTTTACAGTAGCTTTAAGAAGTCCAGGCCACCCACTGCCTCCAGCAAGACATGGAAATCTCTACTCAGGATTCCATTAAACACATTACTGTACTATTGTGATGGTGTGAAAAAAAAAAGGTCTGGCGAGGGATCAACAGGTGTTGATAGATTTGTATGTGTGAAAAGTGTCCGTGACTTTATTTCACCAGATTCATTGACTCTGTAAATGAGCGTTATTTACAGAATTATCTCAGTCAGGGATTTCTGTAAGTCAAAAGCGCGAGCATGCGCCAGCGCAGAGTGACGGTCAAAGTCGCAGTGTCCAGGCGCACGAATCCATTCATCACGGGTTTACTGTGCGCGCTCGGTCACTGGGAGAAGATGTGCGCTAATTAAGCCACTGACCATTAATAAGCCCCGGCACCGTTCTGGCTCAAAGCACACACTAAAAGCAAAACACATTTTTCCCACTCTCTTTATAACCATATCATATTAGGCTAAACGGACGCCTTGAAATGATATTGTATAAACCAGCGCCGCATACTACCGTCAAGTTCCACAACACTAATGTGAACACGAAAATGATCATTCTTCCCCTCAGGAGCTGTGTCGACAAGTCCCAACCTCTCCCGTCCTGCTCTGTGCCACCATTTTTTATTGGCTCGGATCTGACAATACCCGACGGCTGTCTCTCCCCCCACAACCCCACCACCCCTTCTCCAAACCTGAACCCAGTTGTTTTTACAAGGAAGAACTCTCCCTCTTAACGATGTGAGTTTACAGAAGGTCTCAAAGCCTGGCTCCCCGGTCAACTATCAAACAAGTGGGAGAGGCAACACTTGCAATAAACACTTGTGTTTGCTAATTGCTAAAATAGCTAACTTAATTATCGGATCACCATATATATGACCCGTTTCCAGTGCTCGTTCCAGGCAAATTAACACGTCCTGGGTCATCAGATAGTATATAATGACACAATTTGTATTGCTACTTTGATGTTATATGACGGAAAGTCACACATGTTTAAAAGTTTACACATGTTTTGTTCAATACTGCTGCGAGGCACGTGCATAATTGTGGATCATGCTGTAACAACTTTGCACGAGCTTTAAATTGCATGTTTTGAATTTGCAATTAAACATCCGAAATATATATATATAAAAAATACATTTTATTAAAGATAGAGGCATAGTTTGCATCGTGTATTCAACGACTCACCGGATGAAGTGCTCGTCTGAAGTGATGAGAAACGAAGGAGCAGTTATGGCGAGGGAACTGCGTCTAAAGAGTTTGTTGTTGCGCTTAATGTCACGGCTATTTTCAAAGCGTAGATTCCTACGATGTGACAAGTCCTGTGATAAACAGTTCTGCTTGCCAGTGCTTGATGGAATCTGATTTCTGAAATGACTTCTGACCGATGACTGTAAAAACGGGTGATGAAGGGGGAGGGAGACGCGCGTCACAGAGGTCAGTGACACACACACACACACACACATACACACACACACATACAGGCAGACGTGCACACCTCCAAAGTGAAGAAGCACTGAGATTATTTTTTTACCCTTTCGTGTTCAAAAAGTTAATTGTCGGTCTGAAGTAACCAATACGCATGGCGCCATCTTGTGGTACATCACTGCAACCTTGGTTTAAGAAGAATTTCGAAAGACCGTTTCTCTGTATTTCAGTGTTTTTTGTTTTCTTAAATCCGTGGTCAGATTTTCTTAATATATAGCTGAAATTTCACTTTTAAATAGATTGCCTATAATAAAATGGTAAGTTGCGGAATGGTAAAAAAAAATACATTAGGCTTACAGTTGTTTTTATTTCTGCCTGTTGCATTTCAAACCCGCGTTACACAACTCCAGCTGAGCTGTTGAAAGAGTTTCCTCGAAAGTACACTTTGTGCGATGATGTCATGCAAAATTTGGGTTCAGTGACTCTCTGAACGTTTTATTTTCCTCTATCCGACTGCTGATTTCGGTTGTGCCAGTTTTCCTAAATGATACCTACCCGAGTTTTAACTTTTCCACTACGAGTGTATCTGGAATCCCTCAGACCACTTAATGATGCAGAAAGTGTATATGCTGTGGAATACTGTAATCGAAGAGTTGTCATCTAGCCTTCAAGTGCCGTCCTCTTAAATTTCGTTTTTATCTATCTATCTATCTATCTATCTATCTATCTATCTATCTATCTATCTATCTATCTGTTATTCATTTATATTGTATTATATTTATATTATGGGCAAAGGCTTAAATTGAATGTGTCAAATGCATGGACAAAACATTGTTCTCATGTCTCATATACGCCTATGTGTAAGTGTGATATGTTAGGCATTGCCAATCATTCAAATTAGGGATCTAATCTCAAATGAATATATAAGCATACTTTCACTACATAGATCAGCCATTTCCTCATTATGTGGAGAGAAGTATTAGGACACCTGGTCATTATTCCTTCCGGAAC
>NC_055965.1:28317748-28335248 GCF_018492685.1 Alosa sapidissima
TGTCGTGAGTCGCTGCTGGACCGATTAGTCAACGCGTCAAATCAGATTTAGCCCGAGTCGAGTCGACACAGACCGAAAACAAATAACAGTGTCATGCAGACGGCGCGGGAGAATTAGGGCCGAGAGATCCACGCGGCAGTCTGGCAAGTTCGCTCGTTTGTTCGTTCGCGCACTGGCTGGCTAGCTTACACGCACACCAACGCCTCCCTCCACTCGTTCAACAAACAGTGTCCTTCTATTCTGACCGCGCCCACAAACTCCAACCCACCCACAGATGCACACACACACACTCACACACAGACACACAGACACACACACACACACACACACACACACACACACACACACACACACTCACACACACTGAGTTACTAAGCTTAGGACCCCGACTGAGCACAGCAGGGACTGTGCACGCAGGGCCATCTGTGTTCGATAGACGGGGGAGATTCCAGCCCGGTAATACGTGCCGACTTTAGGGGTTAACCAGGCTACGTAAGACTGTAAACATGTCAACAGAGAACATATGCACTGCCAACTTAGCAGGACATCGCTCTCTGTGTCTCTCGCTGCTAAAGGGATGGCTATCTTTAAAGTCTGGGGTGGCAGTGACACCAACCAGTATGATTCAATGACATATCACTAAAGTCTGTTTTATCCTAAGGTGTTAGTCATTTGTTAGTGTAGTTATAACATACTATACGTTATGTAGCATGTTATGAGTACCTAACATTCTATAAGTAGTACAATATGTGTTTATAGGCATATCGGCGTAACATAACCATTGTCATTCTTCAGAAAAACGAATGGACAATGGTAACGACACACCCATAAAAGACGACCTTTATATAAACTCTTAATAACTCCACAGCCTTTTTTTTATTCGTTAGAAAAATATTCTTTCGTAGAGCATCACGTCCGCCCCCCTGCACCCGTACCACGGCCGCGTCCATTCATTATCCCCAACCGCTGGCGGCCTCTCTTAATTGGTCATGTCAGTGCGTGTGAGAAACATTGAGGCCCATTGTTACGGCACCTTCGCACGCCTCCTTAAGAGGCTGGTGACGAACGACGAGGTTATACTTTTGACAGGGTCTCGGCCTTCGCCTTGTTTCCTCATAATAAGGCGGTATGTGTGTGTGTAGTGTATGTGTGTGTGTGTTGGGTGGGGTGGGGTGGGGTGGGGTGGGGGTGGTTGTCGGTTGGTGGCCGTTCTCAAAAGGACCCTAACTGTACAATGGCGCTGTAGCATGAGAATGGCCGAGCAGGGTTTGTTCAGGGCGTAGACCCCTGCGGAGGCACGGGTATTGTTTCTCGAAGCCGTCCAGCGGTGTAGAGGTCAACACGGGATCAAGGGCAGTTATAGTAACGAAGCGGATGGAACATGGGTAAAAAGAACAGAGAGAGAGAGAGAGAGAAAAAAAAAACGGATTCTCTGTTTTTGTTCTTATCTCTCTCGTTACATTTTACTCTCTCTTTGTTTCGTTCTTTTCGCAGACGCTACTTGGATGGGTCCAGAAGCACGCAAACTTGACCCGGAACAATTGCCATCTGCGTGAGAGAGACTGACATTTGGTTTGTTTCCTCCCTCGAAGATGGAGGTGCCGAATTCTTACGGCTCCGACGGGAGCCACCGGCAGGGAACCTGAAGACAAAGCCACAATCTGCAGCAGGTTCGTTAAGCAGTAACAACTGAACTCGCTCCACCCATCCCCACCCGTCCACCTCCATCCAAAACCACTTCCCGTGGTATACCCAGAGGGATAGGTTCGAGAGACAACCACAAAATATGATTCATTTTTTATCCTTTTTTAATGTCTACATTGTGCTATTTTACATAAGTCGCTCTAATTGCTTTTAGCTCTTTACATGGAGGGAGGTGGAGGGGTACTAATCTTACTCATTAATCATTTGATTTTATGATTGAAATGAGTCACTAGCTATAACAGGAATGATTCTTTTGACTGAATCACACATTTACTGGCCTAGGCCTTAGATTCCTAGTAGATTCCTAGGTTCTTGTGACTGAAAGGAATTGTGTTCTGTGTGCCTGTGTTAATACTGCCCTGCAGTGGTGTTTTATGGGTAAGGTCATGTGTAATTTCAGAGGCTGACAGTATGGATCCAAATTTTTACATCTTTTTAGAAGCATCTTTTATACATAGAAATCAGTTCATATACAGAATTATAATATTACAACTCCACAAATGTTACTAGTCTATAGTTAAATGCTTTTACTAAACTAAAGAGTAGCCACACAAGTTCCATGAAAATCTCCTAAAAATTTTATGAACTGGTTGCCATGGTCATCCAGGAAAGGTTCTATAGATAAATCTTATAGAAAAATGTTATTGTATTTTTTATTTTGTTTTTGTACAGTTTTGTATATTTCAGATTTGCACCTATCTTTGAAGGTAAAGACCTGGTCGTGTCACACTGTTTTGTTGCATTGTGCACCTCAGACATGGCCTCCACCATTCTTCTAGAACATTCCCTGGTTTGTGACATCATAGTGAGAACCCTATCATAGGCCAGAGACCCAGAGATCTGCCTTCCACTATTGCTTATCCATGACCTCTGTATGCGATTGCTTTATAACTAAATTCTCATTTATTTATGTAGGTTTAACGATTTCACTCATCATGGAAGTAGAAGTATTTGCCTTTAGGCATCCATATTTGGATTCAGATGTCTTTTTACACACTTACTGTCAGGCTGCACTGGGAGCGCAACTGAAATGTTTTGTTTGCATAGTGTAAAAATGGTTTTAAAGACAGTTTAAAGACATTTAAAGACATGTATTTCAAATATATGCACCGATATCACATCTGATTTAGCGAGTTCCATTTATTATAGTGGAAGCTAATTGTTGAAGCATACATTCTGTGTACCTTAGTTAGCTAGTTAGTTAGTTAGTTAGTTAAGTTACTTTATTTTTCCTGAAGGAAATTTGTCCTTTGTATTTAACACTTCCAGGTGTAGTGTACATACATACAGACACACACACACACACACACACACACACACACACACACACACACACTGTGTGGGTGCCTGGTGTGTAGGCTCTCTATTCACCTCTGCTCCTACTGTTCCCTCTCCAGTGCACAGGGAAGTCATGTGCGCTCTTTTAAAATCCGACATGCTGTCTCACCAACGGCTGAATCTGTTACAATGGCTTCATATTTTCAGCCAGTTTAAAAAAAAAAAAAAAAAAAATACATAAATGCATATGAACCCACGTCATATTGTAGGCCTGCATGAATGTGTAAAGTTAGAGATAAAGTTTAAAGCTTTGCACTTGGAGGTGTCTTACTACCAAAAGTCAAAGGCAACTGCAACGCGGTTGACTAACTCTTAAGTCTTGATCTGAAACCTGCACTTAACTCCATCAGTGAACTACTGGTCACAATTGTGAATTTTCTTACAGCCCATCAGCCACATATTAGTCTAGCACAAGGCTGGAGACATACCTGCCATATGGGAAACGTGGGGCATTTGACCCAGAGAGGAGAGGACGGACCACTACCGATGAGTAAACCTAATCTTTATTAAACTAGAAAGATACTACGCTGAGAAATCACAGATTTGGGATCATATTTTGGGATCATATACCGATTGTAGAAGGAATTGAAGGTTTCGTATGATTCATACTGTGCAGAGAAATAGCCAGAGATTAACCACCATCAGGATCACCGCTTTAGTTAGTTAATGTTTAAAAGCGTATGATTTTCACCTAACCCTAATGCTGCGCATTTTCTTGGATGTGCACTTTAGATATCTGCAGCCTTTCTTAGTATTAAAAGTGAGTATTAACAGTATATCTATGACAAAATATATCCACAATCATCTAGACTCAGGAGTGTCTCAATGGTGACTCGTACAGTACACAGTGATTGAAGGATGTTAAGACATTAGTGCATTTTAACAAATATTAACAAATATATCAGTCAAGTAACCTTGTCTTACCTCCTGCACTTTATGCCAAAAACCATCATGTGGATAGTAGACCAGTAGAAACCACCAGTGCACACACACACACACACACACACACACACACACGCCCACACGCACACGCCTGCTCGTCCTGACACACTGCCGCTAAGCTCCCTGTGCAGACCCTGACATGCAGCCGGGGCACGCTAGACTGCTAGCCTCTGGTCGTCTGCACATGCTCAGTCCGACCTACTACAGCCCTGCCCTATGAGTGCCACAGACAGGGTAAACGCCCCTGTCCCTCACCACACACACACACACACACACACACACACACACACACACACACACACACACACACACAACAGACCCCCCACAATCAGATAAATACAGACACATACAGATCCACATATTATGGCAAATATGCACAGACATAAACACGCTATCAATTTATACTTGAAAACCTACAGAAATAAACAGGCAAAACAGTCGACTCCTAAGCAAATGACCATTGTTCCTATAGTCCACTGTGGCTGATAGTTGTATAGGCTTTGCACTCAGTGTGTGTATGCGCTCAGGCCTCCATGTCTAGTGAAGCACATTGAGAGAGAGAAGGTCTTTTGTTAATGGTGGCATTAAAATGAATGAAATTTTATCGGAATGCTTATGTAGAGACCGCGTCCACAGCGTTTACAGGCAGGCTACACACCAGGCATGTGACGGAAGCGTTCCGTTCGCGGAGCGTCTACTGCAACAATTAGCTTCCCCTATAATCAATGGGACATGATAGCGGCGCGTGTATTCGAAAAAAATTAGACCAATCTTCTAAAATTAGAAAGAAGTTCACTTGCAGACCAGGGGCAACCCAGCTATTGGTCATGCAGAACAGCACTTGGTCGACACACATACAGAGAGAGAGAGAGATAGACTGAGAGAGAGAGACAAAGGAGCAGTGGGACTGAGCAGGTGACTATCCGAATGCCCGCATGTATGTTTTTCATACAACACTCTACTCTGCCTTCACTCTCTCTGTATCTTTGGAAAACACGCTTTGCTGATGTAATGTGTCTTATGCTGTTTTGCCTGTTAAAACATTAAACTGTTCATGTTTTGACAATGTACGACTAGGCCTATGTCACTGTCGAATAGAGGACACTATGTTTAAATGATGCAATCCTTTACAGAGTTTGATTTTAGACAACACTATCCTGTTGAATTTCATGTACTATGTTAGTAAGCACGCATTTATGTGTACTGATGGAGTGTTTGTCATTCACATTCTGTGTCTTTTCATTCACTTATTTTCACTTACTCTCTGTCTTCTCGTGCTCATTAACACTCACTCTATGTCATTAACACTCACTCATTCACACTTACTCTGTGTCTTTTCAAACCCATTCATAAACACTCTGTGCCTTTCCGTACTCATTCTGACTGACTACGGTGTCTTGTCACACACCTTCGCACTATTACAGTTATAATAGGACATCTATCAAATGCCCTCGACTCCACCCTAGTCTTCCGCAGTCTGCCTACGTGGTAAATGTGAACCTGAATCTACTCAGCAGGAATGTATAGAATATGTATGCATGGCATTGTAGGGCACAGTGTGTCCAAGTTATGTGTCCACACACAGACACATACATTCATGCATGTAGTGGTGAATTAAGAGGTGGGTAAACTATGAATTCTGTAATCACAGTATGGTGGACTGCGGTATCAGATTTTTAAAAAAGGCATTCAGAACATGGTTGATGATGGTGGAGGTTATTGTCCAATGCGTATAACAATACCAGTGGTATTAATGGTTCCTAGAGTGTTGATGAGTGTACATATTGTGAATGTTGATAATACAATATGATGTTTGAATGTAAAGGTGACAATTGGTGAATAAATTCTTTTGAGAGGTGGATAAACTCTAATAAGTAATGTTTATGGTTTTGTATGTTATCTTTATGTCTAATGCGTATTGGTGGAACTCGAGATAAGATACTGATGGTGCGATCCCTAATCTTTTCACGTGATGGATAGTGGTTAGGGGATCGGGTGTGTTCTTACAGTAAAGTCGTAAATTAATAACGAATTAAGGAATGATAATAACATATTTGCCAACGTTAGTTATATTCCCTGTTCTGAAAAAAACTCTATCATTCATTTTTGGAGTGTAAATTGATTGTGCATTTTTAGCATTTACGCTTTCCGCCATCTTGTCACAAGTGGCGACATCTGACGGACATTTTGTGTCTTGGATTTCCGAGCCAATGAAATCACCTTAGAGTCGAAAAAGCCCAACCACGACAAGACTACGATAGAATGGGGATTCCATACCACATGTCTGATGTCTGGTGTGTGTGTGTGTGTGTGTGTGTGTGTGTGTGTGTGTGTGTGTGTGTGTGTGTGTGTGTGTGTGAAACCGAGAGAGAGAGAGAGAGAGAGAGAGAGAGAGAGAGAGAGAGAGAGATTCCATACCACTGGCCCAATGCTTTTTTACTTTATAAAACTCCACACTCCACAGAGGAGAACTGTAAAGAAACTGTTTTGGCAATAGAGGTACAATAAGGAGCTATGTCATGGCAATAGAGCAGGATAATTGGAATTAAATGGAAATGATAGATATACACACAGTTAAATATAGGGAGAAGTAGAGGTAGAGGGGGAGAAGTGAGTGAGTGAGAGAGAGAGAGAGAGAGGGCGGTGGGGTGGGGTGGAGGTTGAACAAACTTTTTAAAGAGTTGTCACCTTCATCTCCCTCTTCTTATCAACACCCTTGTGTCCAACCTGTGACTGTCTCACGGTCTGCCGTCCGTCAACATTTGCTTGAAACACACACACACACACACACACACACACACATACTCACACACACACACACACACACACACACATGCGCAGACACACAGAGACTTTACATCTGCTTTGTCTCCCATAGACTCTCACAGCTGTGTTGCAACACCCCTACAGCGAGTCAGTAGTCCTCCATCTTGTATTGGCCCCTACGCCTACAACTGGGCATGCTCCTACATTACCGATAAGTTATCCGTCAGATAACAAAACAACCCTGTTCACCACCTCTACTGTGTGTTAATTAAAGGATGTTCACTGGGAAATAGTGACTCTAGGAGAGAGAGGGATAGAAAGAGAAAGAGAGAGCTCACCTCACCTGTAATATAATGCTATAATACTGCTATTGGTTCTGGAGCCAAATCAGCGGTGAACTACAGTAGGGACTTATCGAACAATGCGGTCTCAGTTCGGTTCTGGAGCCAAATCAGGGGTGAACTAGGGACTTATGGAATGAAACGGTCTCAGTTCGGTTCTGGAGCCAAATCAGGGGTGAACTAGGGACTTATGGAATGAAACGGTCTCAGTTCGGTTCTGGAGCAGGGCAGGGCCGAGTCAGGGGTGAAATAACGACTTAAGGAGCGGAATACAACATAACGATAAAACTGGAGATACTTAACCATAGATGGATAGCACACTTCCTGTTTCATGTTTATATGCCGTTTTTATTTGTTTCATTTCTTGTCTGTTTCAAAGTTATTTGCATTGATGTTCTCTACGATGGCCCCTCAAAAATTAACAAGCAATGGCCCTAATACTTAGTTCATAGTTCTCTACCTGTATATTACAACTGGAAACAAACAAAGAATGGCTGTTTCATGTTTATATGTCATTCTCATTTGTTTATTTCTCATTTGTTTCAAAGTTCTTTGCATTGCTCTATTCTCTACTCCTAAATGGAAAGAACCAGAGCTATTCAGTGGTGCTTTAGGCAGAAGAGAAGCCCTGGGCAGGGTAAACCCATCCTGAAATGGAAAAAGGACCAATGGTCATCACGGCTGTGATATACCTACAGGGGACAACAGTGGACAGATCAAAACAATAGTCAAGACAAATACAGTAAGCTGTTTTGAATAAAAATGTCCGCTACATAAATTAATGTAAATTTTAAGAAATGATGGGTTCAGATGCAAAAGCCTCTAAATGCCACCTACGTCAAAAATGAGATAAAGATGGAGAGTGGATGCTCTCCACACATAGTATACGTTAATCAAATAATTTTACTTCAAAACCCACTAAATACCACTATCTTCCTGGTCTGAAATATCGATTTATAGGCAAAAACCTATAGGAGCCTGAATTTAAATGCTCATTTAAAAGAAAAGTGGTCAGACGGATTTGGAGGGTTTTGCATCTGAACTCTTTCAAATGCACCCGTCCGACTCCCCTGGTGGGATTGTTTCAGTCTGGCTCTTAAGGAATGGAAGACGATCCCAAATGTGGGTTTCAATCAGACGTGATCCGATTAGTACATCCGCTTCAGCCAAATGGTATTGTTATGGTAGCAAAACGCACCTTATTGCTAGGTCAGACAGTGGCGGAATTATTATTTATTTATTTTTCTTAAAGTTGCTTTTGATTGAATATGTTGTTACAGCATTTCTGTTCCTACATCCCGAAAACACAGTCCAAAAGAGGGAGTTCTACTGTGAAATACTAGCCATAATCAACAGCTACGTATTCCATTGTTATCGCATACATTTCATGAGCTTTTCTGTCCTTCCTCGAGCCACTATATCTAGCTTTGACATGTTAGTCTTAAAGTCTAATGTAGTCATGTTAGTCTTAAAGAAACATTAATCTTTTTTACCTAAAATAACAGCTTCAAACTCATTTTGCATGGTGCACTGACTTATAATCGGGAAAATGGCAGGTCTGACACCACTGCTTGCCTGGAAAGCTTGCCATTGTAACTTTGGTGTACCATGCCGGAACTTCAAATTTTTCGTTGTTGCTAATTCTTTGCAAATTTAAAATAGCACTAAAGGTGTACCCTGTACATTGAAAAAATCCCTCAGGTGGAAAAAAACAATTCATACATTGTTCATACATTGTTTTTCTGCACCAACTTGTGGGCTGAGCGCCAAACACCGGCTAGCAAATGGTCAACAGGTAGCTAGTGATCTGAAGTTTGAAATGAATAATGATGATAAAGAGAGGTTGTCTGAAGTCATGCTAGTAAAGCATTAACATAACTAGGTTTGTGGTATATGTTGTGAATATATCACTGCTTACAGTGTTTAACATTCTTCTCATCATAACATACCTGTATCCACAGTCTCAGTACAAAATATTTTATGGTGTCAGAAGGCCGGTTTTCTCTATTATCATTCTATAAAATAAATGAAATAATAACGTCAAAAGGATATCTGTCAGTAATCAAATTTGGTGAAACAAATTTGGTCCCACTTCTGCCAAAGAAGCTAGGGATGTTAACGATGTTTAGCTAGATTGATTTTTTTTTACAAGAAAGGATGTTGATAAGGTTCTTAAGATTCTCCAAAAGTGGAATCCAGGACTCTTTTGAAGTTGTACGTATTTATCCTTCTCACTGTGTGTGTGTTTTCATGCCAGTCCAGTCTTTAATCATTTACTTACAGATAAGCCATCCACCCATGATTTTAACACCATTTTAACAAGGCCTCAAGCATACCTTGAATACTATATTTAAATAAAACTACATGCAACCCTCAATCACAAAAAAACACTAATTACCTAACAATTAACTCTACTTAAAAAGCCATTTTAAAAATACACACACACACACACACACACTAATAAATGGTAATCACTCTTTTTTATCTCTCTTACACACACACACACACACACACACAGTGTCTCAGCAGATTGTTGTTTGGATCAGGCCCAGCACCAGGCCTGTTCCAGATGTGTGAATGGGAAAGCCCACTGGGACTAATTGTAGATATTACACATTACGGACCGTACAGACATCTGTGTTACCCATAACTCACTCATCCTATAACCTCAGGCATCCGATCTGAAATGAATTACTTTCTGTCATTTTGTGGCCATTTCTGTTTGTTTGTTTTCTTTCTCTTTCCTGTGAGACATACACTAACCTCATAAACAGCGCAGGTATCCATTCTCAGATTAGTTTATTTCTCTTTTTTGTGACTTTCTGGGGAAATATGCCTTGCCCTTCATTCTTTAGGAACAGTGACTTTCAGTCTATCTGTGTTGGAAACAAAGGAAAGAGAACAAAGCCTACACTCATGAGATGCTCCGTATTCTTACATCTCTTACAGTTTGTTTCTGTATCTATTTAAAGGAAACATAAATATGGCTTATCTTAAAATATTATTTTTTGGACAAAGTGATCATTTAATTTGAGCCAAATTTCGAATGTGAAAACCAGCAGTTTCGATGCAGAAGCACAGTACCATACAACACACTGAAAAAGAGGCATTTCAGACCTTTACCCACTCATAGCAAAGAGACCAGTTTAATAAGGCAAATATACATGCAGACATGACATGCTGCATGCACCATTGCAAAAGAATACTCATCAATGATAATAATAATAATAATAATAAATCTAAAGAATAAAAGCAAGATGCAGTAAGGGTGGAGATCAGGGTGTATAACTAAGGGTGGATAATAATTTATCTACGATGATTTTGTTTTGTTGTTGTTTTTTAGAATGTTTCAATAGTATTTATTAGGAAATAATAGTATCTTATACAATAGCATATCATAGTATTTTAAGTGTCAATGGCGTATTAACGGTAAGTGTGTAAATCATTGTGTTAAATGGACACACAGATAGACCAGTAGACAGACCGATAGATTAGACATCCTTTGGTCCGCTGGCCAGCAGCCAGAGCGGCATATTGATTAAACACAGCATCTCCCAATTTCACAGTTGTATGCTTCGGCAACCGTACAATTATTATATTTAGACCTTTTACTTTTAATTGTCATGTATAATGACAAAAAGATGCAAGCCGAACCTCCTCAGAGATTCTCATCATCAGACGACACACCTACACACTCCTCCTTAGCTCACAAAATGGCAGCCGGACCTCCACATCTTTATGTTTTTAAAAGCCCAGATCGGAGGAGACGCTGTAGCCACAATATCAGTGAAATTATGACATGTAAAATAATATACAAAAGCATTTTGTTTGTAATTGTTTTGCTGGTCTTGTAGCAATAGAGTCCCCTCCTTATATATGAATTACACAATTACTGTTCAGAAAATGTGATTATGTAATGATTTTTTTTATTAGTTCTCTGTTAAAAGCTCTAGAAATGGAGCTCAATTATTTTTCAGTTCTTTTGCAACTAAACAGTTATGGAAAATAGTATATAAAAAAAGAATATGAAAACTTTAAGAATCTAGGTTTTGTAAATCCTGCATGGGTGGGGCAAATGCTTTGAGTCGGAAATGCAAAACGCACATTTACAAACCATACAACATGGATGGACGTAAAGATGCACCTGTGGTGAGCTGCGGTACAATACATTTACTACTGAGCTAAATACATCTATACATTTCAGCATAAATATGTACATAACGAGACACACAATTCGGAATAAGCAGTTCATATCTGAGGACTAAAAAGCCAGGCCATAGTTGTGAGGCTTTAAGGAAAACAAAGATTTTTAAAACGCAAGACTTGAAAATACACAATCAGTCAATCAGTGTTTTTATATTCAACACATACTGGTCCTGTGAGAATGCCTCCAGTATCCAAACAGTCATACTGTGTGGCATTGCTTGCAGTATGTATACTATATGAATGATAGAAACGTACATGTGAAACCCTGAATCAGCTGATATGGTGAAAGGATGGCATTGATGATGTGCATGGTGCAGGCTTACTAAAGCTGGAATTGGAACCTTTTTCATTTGATTATTTGCATTATGGATAGCCGCTTAGTTCAGCACAATTGTGTCAGCATTGCATTTCAAATGGCCGATATTGCATAGATAGATAGGTTCCTTGAATTTCCCCTGGGGATCAATAAAGTATCTATCTATCTATCTATCTAGGTTCAAAACAAGGGTCCGATATCGCGCGCGCGCGCGTGTGTGTGTGTGTGCGTGTGTGTATGTGTTCCTGGGTTTGATTGATTGGACACCCTTATCCAATCCCATTCCAAAATGGCCTTGCCCTCGAGGGTTAAAATGAATTAGCCGTTGGCCCATTCTGACCTCAGGTGACCTTATGTGACCCCTGCGGGGCAAGGAGCGAAACTGAAAGATGACCAGTGAGGCCTTCTGTTGACCAAACACACACACACACACACACACACACACACACACTCTCTCACACACACACACACACACACACACACAAACACCAACGCCTCAACGGCACCTGCACAAAAGGGTCAATGGAGAGCTGACCCTAAGCTCAAACACTGAAACACACACACGCGCGCGCGCGGTCACTCAAACAGACGCGCGATTGCTTGCTTGAGGGATAATGGCATTAACCGGTCAATAGGGAGGCGTTGTTTGAGCCCCGGGGATCAGGGTTACTGTTTTATTCGCTTGGCCAACGCTTTTGGCAGCGAGGACCGAAGTGTGCCTATTGTTCTCAGTGAGAAAGGGTGACAAGAGCAAAACACACACACACACTCACACACACTCACACATACACACACATAAACAAATACACACACATATACACACATAAACAAATACACACATATACACTCACATAAACAAACACACACACACACAAACACACACACACACACACAAACAAACACACACACACACAAACACACACACACACACACACTCACACACACACACACACACACACACAAACACACACACACACACACACACACAAACACACACACACACACACACACACACACACACAAACAAATACACACACATAAACAAATACACACACACACACTCACACATAAACAAATACACACACATATACACACATATAAACAAATACACACACACATACACACACACTTCAAGATCAAGAACCATCAGTGGACTAAAAGACCATAGAGTCTGTACAAGCAGACACAAACACACACACACACACACACACACACACACACACACACACACACACACACACACACAAACAAATACACACACATAAACAAATACACACACACACACTCACACATAAACAAATACACACACATATACACACAAATAAACAAATACACACACACATACACACACACTTCAAGATCAAGATCCATCAGTGGACTAAAAGACCACAGAGTCTGTACAAGCAGACACAAACACACACACACACACACACACACACACACACACACACACACACACATATTTCCTCCAAAAGGAATATATAGTGTGGATAGGGAATGTATGGGTTCTTTAAGTGGGATGCAAAGTTTTAGTCAGTTAACATTAGTATACCACTTGTACGTAGTTTACACCGTGTTTCAATCTTAAAGATCGGAGAAGTGAGATCATATGTGTACTAAGATCTTAACTATCTTGGACTGCCCTTAATGAGAAAATGAGACAATACAAATCTTACAGGGAATTTAGAATTAATCATTTTAAAGTTAACACTAAAGTTAAATAGACTGACACTATCTGTCATTTATACAAAATAACAGCATAAAAGTATAAACATTATACCAACAGAGAAAGTTAACTTTTTTGCTAACTCTTTTAATAACTTAATATAAACTACTGTTCAGACATTTGGGGTCACTTGAAAGAATAGCAAATTCAGGATAAAATGACTATTTCAAATGAAGATTCTTATTTTAACCATGTCAATTTTAAATTGGTCAATTATGATATATTATGACAAAACTAACCTCAAAAGTAACCTCAAACTTTTGTAGTGTACTTCCAGATATAAATGAATTGTTCGCTATATATAAAGAGAATTTTTCTTTTTCAGTTGAAGAGTTCATCAGATAGTGATCCAGATAAACTATTGCACATTGATGAGATTGACAGAACTACAGATTGCCATGTTTCATCAACAACAAAACTGGCAAAACAGTAGACAAGAAACACATAATGTCACACCACTTGGGCATAAACACACACATAAGAACACACACAAACTCGCAAAAAATGCACACTATGCACAGTATCTTACTATTATACATACAGTATAAGCGGGACACACACACACACACACACACACACACACACACACACACACACACACACACACACATTCTGACATGAACTGAGCTTTCTCATTAACAACCAACAAAGTTCTTCTAAGCAGGAATTCCCACACACACACAACCTACCCAAATCTCTCCTCATATACGTACAGAGTATAGAGTACGTCTCTGACAAGTCAAACCTTGAATACACTAATCAAATTCTAATGAACTTACCGGCGGGAAATGGAAAAGTCTTGGGCAGCAAGACGTTTACACAAAGTGCATCTCCAATTCATTTAATATACCTTCCATACACTCCGGACTGGGTCACATCTCCTACTAGTAGTATAAAGTTCTGCTCTCTTTCTCTCTCTCTCTCTTTCTCTCTCACTGTCCCTGACTCACTCACCCACACTCAAACACAAACACAAACACACACACACACACACACACACACACACACACACAAACACACACACACACACACACACACACACACACGACCAGAGCACTCAGAAAAGTCAAAAACACCTTCCAGAACTAACTCCTCAAAGTACTTAAAGAACTAACACCTCAAAGTACTCAAAGACAACTCACTCCTACACATAATATTACAATTTATATAATTAGTTATAGTATTATTTTGCAGACTTACAGAAAAACTTTCATTGCAGGTATAGCAATGGCATATCTGACCACAATGAAACTTAAAATCAAAGCACAGCTTTCAACACTCCAAACTAATACACATCTTGCCATAGTAACGCAACCCAACATAAGAGGGTGTAGCTCACTTCATAGCTAAGAAGACAGCAGATGTGCCGACAACTAACGACCACAACGAGCTAATAACCGAGACGAGCCACACCGCATTGTATTGTGTTGCAAAGTGAATCGATCGAGTCGAGAATATAGTCACCAGACGACATGAAACAGTTAACTGGGGCCCGCGAACAAAGCGCAGTCTGCCCTGTCCCATGTCCCATCTTAGAAGCACACTTGCTAGTTAGCATCAAATTGAGGGCTGTGTCCCAATACGCATACTTCTTATACCTAATATAAGTGCACAAGTATATATTTATTATATGTATATACACTTGCTAGTTAGCATCAAATTGAGGGCTGTGTCCCAATATGCATACTTCTTATACCTAATATAAGTGCACGAGTATATATTTATTATATGTATATACCTTTTTTGCTGTAAGTGCATGTTGTGTGTGATGTCTGTATGCTACTGAGACCTTAAATATCCACTTGGGGATCAATAAAGTATCTATCTATCTATCTATCTATCTATCCATCTATCAATGCTAAGTGCATTATGTGAGTAGCAGTCATAGGTAGGGCTGGATTGAGGTTTCTCTGTCTAAACACGGCAACACGGATATTACACAAATGTACCAGACAAATGATGGTTAACCTGGATACCTTAATACCTTACTAGTGCACGTTGAGTCAAACGTCCAGACTACTCATTTGTGTGGTTAAAATGAGGACGCATTAATTATAGGATTAATTAAAAGGAAATGTTTAAGTGGCGACTTTGGCACACAAGTGATGCATATGTCAGTAAACGTAGGACTGAACACACACACACACACACACACACACACACACACACACACACACAGACACACAGACACAAACACACACACAGACACAAACACACACACACACACACACGCGCGCTAAACGCAAATGATGAGAAACCAGATGCTGCTCACATGCAAAAAGCTGTTGTTGAATTCACCTCTTAGTTGAAAAAAAGACACTAAACTTTATTTTTTTCTCGCTGGATTGCGGGCCTGTATCTATGCACCTTATGACTGGCCTCTAGAGAACAGCAGAAGCGGACGGCGACACGACCAAGTGACATTTTGCTCTCCTCGATCTATCATCGTTTAGCCAAGAGGGTAACTCTCATAGCACAACACACACACACACACACACACACACACACACTCACACACACACACACGTGCGCGCGCATCGACTATTAGCGCCAAGCTCACCTCACCTCCCTGCTCCCTGCCACCACCACCACCTCGCTAATTCTCCCTGCTGGTAATCAGTGTTTGAAGTTCACGCACACATGCAACACACGTACACTAACAACAACTTCACCAACCGACACCAACCGACAGACAGACAGACAGACAGTGCTGTCGAAGAGCCCAGAGAATGAGAGAGAGACACACACACACACACACACACACACACACACACACACACACATAGACAGGTCATTCTAGACATAGAGGGAGAAAGAGACTGTGTTTACCTCAGAAATAGATTGCACAGACATCGAAGGGCTGGCCGGCCGAAAAGATGAAGGATATCGCACAGGAGAGGAGAGGAGAGGAGGAGAGGAGCTGCTCATGCGACTCAGTGGGAAAAGAACGAGAGCACAAGAGAGGGAGGAAGAGAAAGAGAGAGAGAGAGAGAGAGAGAGAGAGAGAGAGAGATAGAACATAGCGAGGTAGAAAGGCCTTCTTCTTCCAGAGTCCCTGTTGCTGCCTAGTCCTGTTTGAGAATCGTAAAGAAGAGTGGGACAGAGAGAGAGAGAGAGAGGGAGGGAGGGAGGGGGAGAGAGAGGAGGGGTGGATGACATTCTTTGCTCCTCCCTTCTGCCCTCCTCTTCTGTCCCCCTCTCTCTCTCTCTCTCTCTCTCTCTTCTTACCGCTTGTCACTCTGAGTTAGAGGAGGGAAAGAGGGATGACCAACCCCCCTCTGTCTCTCTCTCTCTCTCTCTCTCTCTCTCTCTTTCACTCTTCCACTCTATCCCTCTCTCTTTCTCCCTCCCTGTTTCGCCTTGCGTACCCCTCCTTCCTATTTGATACGCCCCAATCTCTCTATGTCCCTCTCTTTTTTTTCTCTCTCTCTCGCTCCCTCTCTCTCTCTCTATGGCAGGTGCAACAGCGGTTTGGGGTAGCGGGTGGCGGTTTGGGGTGGGGTGGTGTGGTGGGGTTGTGGGTGTTCTTTCTCTTCACTCTACTTTTCATCTTTCTAGAGCTTTCTTATTGTTTCTCTCTCTCTATCCTCACTCTTTCTCTTTCCTTCTCTCTCTCTCTCTCTTTGTATCTTATTCTGTCTTTCCTGCACACACAGTCTCCTCTTCTCCTCTCTCTTTCCTTCTCTCCCTCTCTTATTCTATGTTTTCCTGCACACACACAGAGGCTCCTCTCCTCCTCTCTCTCTTTCCTTCTCTCCCTCTCTTATTCTATCTTTTCCTGCACACACACAGAGGCTCCTCTCCTCCTCTCCCTCCCCATCGAGGCATTCATCATCCCCCTGCACCAGCTCCATTGGATACGGGCTACAAAAACAACTATTGATTTTCAACCCCCCATCCAACCTACTGCTCTCTATCCCTCTCTCTCTATCCCTCTCTCTCTCTATTCCTCCCTCTCTCTTCATCTCTCTCTCACCCTCTCTCCTTCCTAACCTTCCATCCATCCTACTACTCTCTATCCCTCTCTCTCTCTCTCTCCTTCGTATCCCCCCATCCAGGCTACTACTCTCTACTCTCCCTCCCTCTCTCTCTCTCTCTCTCCTTCGTATCCCCCCCATCCAGGCTACTACTCTCTACTCTCCCTCCCTCTCTCTATCTCCC
>NC_055965.1:28340248-28345248 GCF_018492685.1 Alosa sapidissima
TGAAAAGTACAGTTAATAAAGGACTTCACAGTTAGCAATCAACTGTACACATGTTGAACATTCTTTCACCTTTAATTGGACTACAATGGAAAAATATTTCATTATGTTCTGTCCTTTTGTTCTGTGTGTGTGCGTGTGTGTGTGCGTGTGTGTGTGTGCGTGTCTGCGTGTGTGTGTGTGTGTGTGTGTGCATGTGTGTATGTGTGTGAGTGTGTGTGCGTGTGTGTGTGTGTCCTTCTGTCAATAGTGTTGTCATTACACTTTTATTTATTAATATTGGATATATAATTTGTATATCGTCAATAAAGTATTTCAATCAGTCAATTTCAACATATGATATGATATAGTACAAATGTATATTGGTCAGTTTTCACTGAAATGTGTTTTGAATTCCTGGACAGTCAGTTCAAGGACGTGTTTGTTGACTCAACACCCAGACATTATACACATACATCGCAAAAATGTATGTATGTGTGTAAAAAAGCAAGTGAATTATCATTTGCTGGTAAGTTCTTAAATTCATATTTATATATGTATGGATCATTCTATGAAAGGGGTGCCTTTTTCACTATTATTTGTAGCATTATTGTACATAAAACATGATCTTACAGTCATAATTGTTAAACCCAGAAAATATGACACATGCGTTTGGGACCATGCAAAAGCCAAGTAAATGATCTGTGCATTGGGGACTAGGCTGTTGATACGGTAAGTTCTTACATCTTAATGTGTCTTACTCCATATTTATTCATGTTTATATATTAGATAATTTATGATTTTTTACATATCTATATAATATATAATCTATAATATATAATAGTATCTTCATGTTTGAATGCACACTGTTAAGCCCTGACTTCATACACATGACAATTTTTGATAGTGAATTTTATTTGACCAAAGGTTCTGCCTGGAAACGACATAAGCACACACAAAACCTTGTCTGTGTTTTCTGTGTAAAGTAAGAGATTGTATTAACTCAAAGTATGGCACAGGTATAATTTATAGTAATTATGCGGTGGACTGTACATATTTGTATTAACTCAAAGTATGGCACAGGTATAATTTATAGTAATTATGCGGTGGACTGTACATATTTGCCCAGCAATTACAGTGTTTGATCCATGAATTTGACACTTCACACTTAAGACGTTTGTCCAGGTTTCACGTTAGGCCCCATAGAGCATTATACCTTATTTAGGGCCCATAGAGTATTATACCTTATTTAGGACCCATATGGACCCTTTCAAGAGAGTTCCATTATGAGCATCATAGTTGGCCCCACAAGGCTTCCTTTTTAACATTCCATATGTTATCTTAATGCAGAGGAAGTAGATTGGGGCCCAAATAGAACGTTCAAGCATTGTTTTTGTTTACCTTGTTGAAAGGGTCTATAGTATTTTACCTTATTTAGGGCCCATAGAGCATTATATCTTATTTGGGGCCTATACCTTATTTAGGGCCCATAGTGTATCATACCTTATTTAGGGCCAATAACATACAATAAACATGAACAAATTGTATTAATTACGCAAACAACACCTACTCAGTTATCACATACAATAAGAGGGAAAAAAAATGTTATTGAACTAAATGACATTCAATCATTTTTATACAATAGAACAATTTCATGTATACTGCATATGTTGTCATGCACTTAGTGGGTGATAGTAAATGTTAAATGTAAATAAAGACTATAAAGGACTTCACACAGAAGGTGTAATTCAGGTGCAGTTATTCAACAGTGTAAGAGCTAACACAAATGAGAGACACTTCAACTGTCTCTGTCACTTGAGCGTTCGCTTAGTGAGCAGTTCTGTGCTTTTTTTGTCTAACATGTGGAAAGTCACAAAAAAAACTATGGTATAAAACCCTGTTTTACTCACATAAGTAGCTAGGGAAGCTCTTAAACCAGTGTCTCTGCATGTAGTTTCAATTCCTGTTACGTCTGAAGTAAGGGGTGAGAGAAGACAGGGAGAGAACCTGAAGTAAAAAAGAAAAAGAGGAGATCAAGAAAAGGCTTACTTATGGAGAGGAGAGGAGAGGAGAGGAAAGATGTGGAGAGGAGAGGAGAGAAGAGGAGAGGAGAGGAGAGGAGAGGAGAGAAGAGGAGAGAAGAGAAGAGGAGAGAAGTGGAGAGAAGAGGAGAGGAGAGAAGTGGAGAGGAGAGGAGAGGAGAGAGAAGTAGGTAATAAGAGACATGTGGTCACCTGTGGTTAGTACCTATAGTAGGGGTGTCCAAATTTGACATGGGCTAAAAATAAGTATTGATGTTATATCAATTCGCATTAAATTGAAATTTATAGTTTTGACAATATGCCACTGCCTCAGACCTGGCTTCATGGTGACCCTGGCTACTCACTCGTGTCACAGACTTGTTGATCTCTGCTGCCAGGAGCTCTGCTCAGCGCAGCTCTCTGTATGTTTTCTAAGTTGTGTGTTTTTGTTTGTCTTTTATAGGAGTGTGCTTTGTAGTGGAGAAGAGAATAGCTCATTGGTGGAGAAGAGTGGAGAAGGGAAGAGAGGAGAAGAGAAGAGAGGAGAGAAGATGAGAGGGCAGGAAAGAGGAGAGGGGAGGAGAGATGAGAGGAGAAGAGGAGATAAGAGAGGAGTGATATGGTGACACTTTTTTAGTGGGTATACTGAGATGGTGACGCTTTTTAAGTGGGTATACTGAGATGGTGACGCTTTTTACAGTAAGTGGGTAAACTGAGATGGTGATGCTTTTTACAGTAAGTGGCTAAACTGCGTAGTCTTGCGTATCTGTCTGTCTGAGGCTGAGAAGCGGGAATGAAAAGAGGGAAGAGCAGGAGAGACAAGATAATATTGGACCTCTCTCATCTCTCATCTCTCTCATCTCTCTCATCTCTCATCTCTCTCATCTCTCTCTCATCTCTCTCATCTCTCTCATCTCTCTCATCTCTCATCTCTCTCATCTCTCTCTCATCTCTCTTCCTCAGGGGACAAGATAATATTGGATCTCTCTCATCTCTCTCTCATCTCTCTCTCATCTCTCTCTCTCTCATCTCTCTCTCATCTCTCTCTCATCTCTCTTCCTCAGGGGACAAGATAATATTGGATCTCATCTCTCTCATCTCTCTCATCTCTCTCTCATCTCTCTCATCTCTCTCTCATCTCTCTCTCTCTCATCTCTCTCTCATCTCTCTCATCTCTCTCATCTCTCTCTCATCTCTTTCATCTCTCTCATCTCTCATCTCTCTCATCTCTCTCATCTCTCTCTCATCTCTCTCATCTCTCTTCCTCAGGGGACAAGATAATATTAGATCTCTCTCTCATCTCTCTCATCTCTCTCTCATCTCTCTTCCTCAGGGGACAAGATAATATTGGATCTCTCTCATCTCTCTCATCTCTCTCATCTCTCTCTCATCTCTCTTCCTCAGGGGACAAGATAATATTGGATCTCTCTCATCTCTCTCATCTCTCTCTCATCTCTCTCATCTCTCTCTCATCTCTCTCATCTCTCATCTCTCTCATCTCTCTCTCTCTTCCTCAGGGGACAAGATAATATTGGATCTCTCTCTCATCTCTCTCATCTCTCTCTCATCTCTCTCATCTCTCTTCCTCAGGGGACAAGATAATATTAGATCTCTCTCTCATCTCTCTCATCTCTCTCTCATCTCTCTTCCTCAGGGGACAAGATAATATTGGATCTCTCTCATCTCTCTCATCTCTCTCTCATCTCTCTTCCTCAGGGGACAAGATAATATTGGATCTCTCTCATCTCTCTCATCTCTCTCTCATCTCTCTTCCTCAGGAGACAAGATAATATTGGACCTCTCTCTCATCTCTCTTCCTCAGGGGACAAGATAATATTGGATCTCTCTCATCTCTCTCATCTCTCTCTCATCTCTCTTCCTCAGGAGACAAGATAATATTGGATCTCTCTCTCATCTCTCTTCCTCAGGGGACAAGATAATATTGGATCTCTCTCATCTCTCTCATCTCTCTCTTGTTCTCACTCTCTCTTCCTCTCTCATCTCTCTCTCATCTCTCTCTCATCTCTCTCATCTCTCTCTCTTGCTCTCACTCTCTCTTCCTCTCTCATCTCTCTCTCATCTCTCTCATCTCTCTCTCATCTCTCTCTCTCTTGCTCTCACTCTCTCTTCCTCTCTCATCTCTCTCTCATCTCTCTCTGTCTTTTTACATGTAAATTCAAAAGGTGCTTAATTGGCATGTCAAATAGTAAGACACTTGTATTGCCGAAGCACTGATATAAGAAATTATACAGGTATATACAAGGGGTAGGATTACATGGAAGTGAATTGTAAATAATTAATAATTTTTCCCTCTCTCTCTTTTTTCTCCCTCTGTGTGTGTGTGTGTGTGTGTGTGTGTGTGTGTGTGTGTGTGTGTGTGTGTGTGTGTGTGTGTGTGTGTGTGTGTGTGTGTGCATACATGTGTGGGTTATGCATGTGTGTATATCACATATATCTATGTGTGTGTGTGTGCATATCTGTGTGCGGGTGTATGGGCAGAAGGAGTTGTAGGGGTACGGGGGTGGCTGTGACAGACGACAGGGGTAATTAAAGGGGCTTTTGGGGCGGCTGACAGGCGCATTAGGACCCCTGACTGCCCCCCTCCCCTGCCCTTCAGGGGTGCGAGCTGCGCCCCCCCATAACAATGGGTTCCGCTGCGCAGGAGGGGAGGGGGGGGGGGGGTCTGTTGTTGTAGGCCTCTGAACGGTCACAAAAGGAGAGTTGTGGGGGAGCAGTGGGTGTGAGGTTGTGTGTGTTGGTGTGTGTGTGTGTTGGAGTGTGTGTGTGTGTGTGTGTGTGTGTGTGTGTGTGTGTGTTGGTGTGTGTGTGTGTTGGGGTGTGTGTGTGTGTGTGTGTGTGTGTGTGTGTGTGTGTGTTGGTGTGTGTGTGTGTTGGGGTGTGTGTGTTTGTGTGTGTTGGGGTGTGTGTTGGTGTGTGTGTTGGGGCGGGTGTGTGTTGGGGTGTATGTATGTGTGTATGTATGTGTGTGTGTGTGTGTGTGTG
>NC_055965.1:28352748-28357748 GCF_018492685.1 Alosa sapidissima
GTGTGTGTGTGTGTGTGTGTGTGTGTGTGTGCGTGCGTGCGTGTGTGTGTGTGTGTGTGTGTGTGCGTGTGTGTGTTTGTGTGTGTGTGTGTGTGTGTGTGTGTGTGTGAGTGGTGGGGGTGGGTGAGGGGTTTGCCTAATTAACAGCTGGGGAGTAGAATGGAGATGGGCAAGAGTTAAGTCTCTCTGTGGGTGTGATGGGGTGGGGGGTCAGGGGGCAGCAGTAGAGTCTCTACCCCAGACCAGATCACTTCCTGTTGACCCCTGCCATGGGCTGGACTGGGCTCTCCTCAGATCAGAATGTGTGAGTGCAGCAGATAGATGACTGAGAAGTAAATAGATGTGTAAAATGTAGGTGTGTGTGTCTGAAAGTGAGTGTGTGTGTGTGTGTGTGGGTAGCTGCAGATGAGTCCAGGCACAAAAATCTAAAACAGCAAACTCAAAACAAGCCCCCCCCGTCTCTCTCTCTCTCTCTCTCTCTCACACACACACACACACACACACACACACACACACACACACACACACAGAACGAAGATGAAGGATGTGCCAAGCCTAAAGTCGGCATGATTCATCAACTTAAGTTTAGAGCGAGGTCAAAAAGTTTGTGTGTGTGTGTGTGTGTGTGTGTGTGTGTTTAGTTGAGGAGCGAGGTTGAACAGTTTGTTATTGCCAAGTAATGATCTGACGTCCTGACATTAAATGGATGTTGGGCAGCTGGCCAGCTCAAAAGACACATAATGGCCTAAGCGTCTTCATCTTCTCAGTCTGACTGAAGACAGTAGTGTGTGTGTGTGTGTGTGTTTTGTGTGTGTGTGTGTGTGTGTGTGTGTGTGTGTGTGGGGGGGTTATGTGTGGTGAGTGTGTGTGTGTTATGTGTGTGTGTGTATGTGTGTGTCTGTGTGTGTGTGTGTGTGTGTGTGTATGCTTGGGCAACTGAAGGTTGTTGCCATAGCTTGCCCATCTGTGACCTCATCCGTGCTACTTACGAATAAAGTCAATGTCAGCCAAATCCAGAAATGCTATGCTGGCATGTGATTGGATGAGAGGTGCTATCCCAGCATCTGATTGGCTAAATTAGCATTTTGTTGTTAATTTAAGACAGTAGCATACCATAGATTATACCAGGCACTTTCCAAAGTTAAGAATCTAAGACACACACACACACAGGCACACACACACACACACATATATATACATCTCCTCAAATACACACACACACGCACACACATGTATATATCTGCTCAAACACACACACACACACATCCATCATCTCCACACACACGCATCAACATACACACACACACACACACATACACACACGCACACACACACATACCCATCATGTCCACACACACCCATCAAGTGTTGAAATGCATCTCAACCCAGATATGTTCTGCTCTGTATCTGAGCTGCTTGGCACAGACCTCTCTATGTGTGTGTGTGTGATGGCTGGAATAGCTGAATTACAGTCTTTATCTCTCTCTCTCTCTCTCTCTCTCTCTCACACACACACACACACACACCATCATCGTCATCATCATCGGTGGACACTCGTGGTCGAGTATGTCGGTCCTCCTTCTTGGTCCTTATGGGTCTTCAGGTGGGCGAAGAGGCCAATCCTGGACTCGCATATTTTGGGGCAATGTGGGCATGGGTGTGCAGTAGCGCGTGTGGGCATGGGTGGGCAGTAGCGCGTGTGGGTTTGGGTGGGCAGTAGCGCGTGTGGGCATGGGTGGGCAGTAGCGCGTGTGGGCATGGGTGGGCAGTAGCGCTTGTGGGCATGGGTGGGCAGTAGCGCGTGTGTGTTTGGGTGGGCAGTAGCGCGTGTGGGCATGGGTGGGCAGTAGCGCGTGTGGGCATGGGTGGGCAGTAGTGCCCGTGGGTTTGGATGGGCAGTAGCGCTTGTGGGCATGGGTGGGCAGTAGCGCGTGTGGGCATGGGTGGGCAGTAGCGCTTGTGGGCATGGGTGGGCAGTAGCGCGTGTGGGCATGGGTGGGCAGTAGCGCTTGTGGGTTTGGGTGGGCAGTAGCGCGTGTGGGCATGGGTGGGCAGTAGCGCGTGTGGGCATGTGTGGGCATGGGTGGGCAGTAGCGCGTGTGGGCATGGGTGGGCAGTAGCGCGTGTGGGCATGGGTGGGCAGTAGCACGCTTGTGGGCATGGGTGGGCAGTAGCGCGTGTGGGCATGGGTGTGCAGTAGCGCGTGTGGGCTGGGTGGGCAGTAGCGCGTGTGGGCATGGGTGGGCAGTAGCGCGTGTGGGCATGGGTGGGCAGTAGCGCGTGTGGGCATGGGTGGGCAGTAGCGCGTGTGGGCATGGGTGGGCAGTAGTGCGTGTGGGTTTGGGTGGAGCCTTTTTGGTGGAGGCCATTTCCTTTCTGCGTCTGCGTTTGTCTTCTGCAGCACTACGGAGGTCGTGTGACACACACACACACACACACACACACACACCCCCAGACTTGGCACGACAGTTCTGACCAAACCCTTTATCAGCAACTTTTTAGATGGTAGGCAGCTTAGTCTAGATCTGGCTCTGCCCCATATGAGTCCAGACCGAATCGGATGATATCTAGACCCCATCCAGAACCGGTACGAATCGGATCATATCCCATCCGGAACTGGCCCATCTGCGAAAGCCATATCCCAGCGAGAACGGGCCTGTTATCTGTCCCAGAGACAGAAGATCTGATTCCACTCAAGAACCGATCGGTTCCGCTCTCTAGACAGTGGTTCTGTGTGAATGGCATTGGCATCATCTATTCTCAAATGGTTAGTGCCCCAGGCCCATACCTGAATTCCGGAATTTTAAGCACTGCGACTATATTTAACAATCGACTGTAACAAGTGTGTTTTGGCTCTTGCAATAAAGATGTAATAACGACTTGCAAAATTACTAAGACAAAATAAGAATAAAGCAGTTCAGAGATTGTGATTTACAATCACCCCGCAATTACAAATACACATTCCTTCACAAAAAGAACAACCTTTATCCACCTGCAACGCACAGTATCTTAACTGTGCAGTTTCATGTGAGCTATCCAATTATTTCATAAAGCATGACGGATTGCAGCCTTTCAGCGACACAGCGAGCGAGCTTTCAGCCTAATACTTTCGAGTGACTCATGCCTGCTAGTGATTATGCTTAACACCAATTCATGAATAAACCGAATTGTGTCCGAAAACCACTGAGCGGCGGGCTGCTGACTCGATCATCTGATCTTATGCTCCCTGTTTAGTCGTAGCTACCAGCCAGTTGGCATAGCGTAGTGTTGAGGTTACGGTTGAAGGACCCCACTGTCGGGGTAGTACCGGCGACAATCCCCGCACTGCGAGCCGGTGGGAGGAGTTTAGGGTTTCAGCGCAGGGATTAAGAAGCATACCCCCGCGCGACGTCACCCGGGGTAGGGCTGCGGTTTGTTGATCCGTCCGAGAATCCTCGTAGTAACACACACACACACACTCACAAAACACAGGAACCTGAGCGCACACACATACACGCGCGCGCACACATACACAGACACACATTCCGCCTTGCCAAGCGGCGAAAATCCGCTTAGTTCCTGGCTCGGCCATCCTCGCCACAGCCGAGGTGGAACATGCTCCTGTTGTCGCTTGCAGTCTGTCGCCGTTGGCTACGATAACAGAGGATCAATTGTAGCTACTTCTCCTCGCCAGTCCTGGACATATAGCCATGTCGTGCACGCACAGGTAGGAAAAGGAGTCCCGACTCGCGCTTAACGGATGCTAGCAGCGCAAACGAGAAAGTTATTTCGAGTGGAAACCGCAACAGGTTTTTGTTAACGAAGAACAATTACCCGAGTCCTGGAAGTTAAGCCACAACGCTGGAGACAGTCCCTGTGTCTACAAACGTTAGGAGGCTAGGTTGCTATGCAGACAATCAGCTTCGACTGAAGAAGAAAAGTCGATAACGACCGCGGTTTTGGACTGTTGGATTTAAAAGGATTACGGAGAACATCCGCTGTCAATAACGGAAACTAGAACCTTATAAGAAATTGGCTTAATCCTTCCTACATGAGATACGGAGCCAATATGATGCCGGTGAGTAGCCGCAACACACTCTAGTCTCCTTCTAACCCTCTCCTGTCTCTAAACACCGACACTACAGTGTGAAATCGTTGTCTGAGCAGGTGATGTGTACGTTCGTGAGGTTGAGGGGATTTCATGTGTATGTTCATTGACGATGGTGATGCTTGCGTGTGGGTTTTGGTGGTGCGGTACGGTCTCGTCGAGGACGGCAGCACTCACGACACCGCACTGGGCTGCATGAGAATGTAAAGGGTTGACGAGATGCCACACACACACACACACACGCGCGCGCGCAGAGAGAGAGAGAGAGAGAGAGAAAAGCACGGTCCTGTAGACTATTAGGTTAGCGCATAGCCTATCTCCAATGAAGATACCTCGATGTCCTTCCAATTGAATTACATGCAGCCAGATAGATTGCCTTTGACTCCGTGTCACAGACACGGGTCTTTTGTAATCAAATCAAACTCCTAATCACATCTCTCTGTCACATCGCTCAAACCTGACAAGGACAGATACTGTCCGGTGCTGGGTGGGAGTCATTCCCCCATCCCCAACCTCCTCCAGCATGCAGCTCTGGGAGCTCATGGAGGATAAAGGGTTTTTGAACCGGACTCTGGGTTGGGAATTAGATGGTGCAACAAATGGCAATCCGATTAAACCATTAAATCATAGGCTATATGCCACCGCGCCAGACAGGGGAGGCGGCGCAGGTTGCCCTTTACGATTATGTGTGAGGAGGTTTTTCATAAATGTATGGTAAAGGGCGACCGATTCGCTAGATTTACGGTCTTCATCCGCGTGCCTCGTAAAGTCAATTTGTGCTCTCTCTCTCTCTCTCTCTCTCTCTCTCTCTCTTTGACAGCGTTTTGATGAGCACAGCAGAACGTCGCACAGTTCACCTCACCCGATGCAATTGTCCTGAAACTAACGACACAGTCAGGCAATGATTGGATAA